>NC_069370.1:43285378-43588409 GCF_021730395.1 Mercenaria mercenaria
TTGATCTATATTCATCCTTGGTTTTGACGGACTTTACAATTTTGTTAGTTTACACACAATGACCTAAACACTATGTCTCCAAATAGTGCTTAAAACTTTCAAACATTTGAAATCTTCAGAAATTATTGTCTTACCGCTGTGGATAAAAATAGTGATCTGTCACTCTTATCATATAGGTCAAGGCTAATCATTTACTTATGACACATAACATGTCATGATAAAATCTTATTTCCATTCGTATTTAGGGAGACATTCTGTTCCTACTCCTGATCCAGCAATAAGGGGTTTGAGTCCCAGTGAGAGCGGAATTTGGTCGCGGTCTCGACAAACTCATACCAGGTCGAAATAAAGGTACAACATAGCACAGAAAGACGGCAAAATATGAATTTTATTACTTCATTTCAAGATTAAGCCCCTTAAAATATATCTTGTACTTAAATTAAAAATGTATTATTAATTAGAACAGATAGTTTTGTTAATTAACAGGAATAGGAGGTAATCCCTTTCGCAGGAAAATGAAATCGATTTCTAGTGGTACCGTAGGCAGTGGGGAGGGTTTAACGTACTTTTTAACAATTTTTCAGTCATATAAACGAAAGTGTCTACTTGTTGCCCAACTGTATAGTAGTGCTGCAACACTGAAATATCACGCCGTAGACACGTGACATGCTACCCAACCCAGTCACATTATACTGACACCGGGCTGATCAGTTCTAGACCTATCCTCTTAATGCTGAGCGCCAAGCAAGCTACTCGTACATTTTTCAAGTCTTTGCTATGACTCAGCGAGGGATCGAACCCACGACCTCCCGCACTCGAAGCGGGCGCTCTACCACTACGCTACTGAGGCGGTGGTAGGTAGAGATAAAAACAAATGTAAAAAAAATCTTTATTACATCGGCAAAAATGGATCATCAGCGATGAATATCTTACCGCCATATATTAGAAATAGTATTCCATATATATGCATGATGTTAACCATTCTTTTGACTTCAGAGTTATGGCATCCTTATCATTTAGATCAAATCTAGCCAGAAACTTTAATAACAGGGAGAGGCCAGACAAATGATCAAGTTAACATGCGTAAATTTGAAGACCATTATGTCAGTGTGACCTACTATACGTTTCGATCAATTACCTCTGTGCCTGGTCTTAAAAAAATGGTCGTATATATAATGATTTACTAGTAATCAATTTTATTTTTGGTTAATACGGTTGATCTATTTTTACTATGTCTTCAAAATGTGTCTTCCTTACAGGCGTTTTCACAGTAGCACGACATATGGGTATTGTTTGTACCTGAGCCGCTTCTAAACGGAAGAATGTTTGTAAATTTACGTTTTTGAGGATCGTAAAAGTGACAGATCAAATTCCAGAAGCTCCTTTCATGGCTAGCCACAGCCGAAAAAATATAGGCCCTTCATATGGAAAGTCTGTTTCCGCGGTTGTATTTGAACAAATAACTTCCCGCCTGTGGACCACTGTGGACAATAGAGGATTCCTACGCGTGTATATATACAATATATATATTAACAAACGACTCGTATAGTATTAAAGATACAGAAATCAGTATTGCTGTTTTCAAAATATACTTAAAAATTGTTTTCTATTTTGAGCTTTGGCTACCCCTAAATGCACTCAAAGCTTGAAGCGGAACCATTTGAACAGAGTTAAGAGGTCAGGGCGCTGCAGAGGAAGGTTTTTGCAATTCTGACAAAGTTTCTAGGAAATGTCGTCATGTAAAGATATGGACAATAATCAACTGACGATGGAAGCTCGACCATCCACTTATACTTTCAATCGAGCTTAAAACAAATCATGATTTCCATGAATTTCAGACAACAAAAAGAAAAATGCAAACATAGCAAACTGCAGTTCCTAGGGCAAATGACTGGAACAAATTTCAATATTATTAATATCAGAATTTATTAATCACATTCTGTGTAGGTGCTTTCTTTTCTCTGAATGGATACATAACTTCAAGATGATCAGGGAATAAAATATTTATATTTTTTGTCTTAATAAGCATCAAGTTCGCTTCGGGAAATTTGACATTTTCTGAATGAACTGCGGTTTATTTGACTTCAGGTTCGTCTTGCAGTGTGTGGCTATGATTATAGGTTGTGTATCTGGTAATAGTGTACGGCTTTGTTTGCCATGTATATGACTGTATGGCTGCGTGTGTATGGCTACAAATTACGTGAGTGAGCTTGGTATGACTCCGACTGTTATTATGCTATGTGACTCTTGTGTGGCTTTTGGTTGCCATGTGTGTTAACTGTGTATGACTCTGGTTGTTATGTATGACTCTGTTAACAGTGTAAGGCTCTGGTTGCCGTGTGTGACTCTATTAACAGTGTGTGGCTCTGGTTGCCATGTGTGACACTGTTAACAGTGTGTGACTCTGGTTGCCATTTGTGAGTCTGGTTACCATGTGTGACTCTTTAAACAGTGTGTTGCTCTGTTTGCGATGGGGTGCGGCTCTGGCTGCAGTGCTTGACTACGACTGTGGTGCGGCTCTGGCTGCAGTGCTCGACTACGACTGGGGTGTGACTCTGGCTGCAGTGTTTGATTACGACTGGGGTGTGACTCTGGCTGCAGTGTTTGACTACGACTGGGTGCGACTTTGGCTGCAGTGTTTGACTACGACTGGGGTGTGACTCTGGCTGCAGTGTTTGACTACGACTGGGGTGTGACTCTGGCTGCAGAATTTGACTACGACTGAGGTGTGACTCTGGCTGCAGTGCTTGACCACGACTGTGGGGCAGCCCTGGCTGCAGTGCTCGGCTACGACTGGGGTGTGACTCTGGCTGCAATGTTTGACTACGACTGGGGTGTGACTCTGGTTGTAGTGTTTGACTACGGCTGGGGTGCGACTCTGGCTGCAGTGTTTGACTACGACTGGGGTGTGACTCTGGCTTCAGTGTTTGACTACAATTGTGGTTTGGCTCTGGCTGCAGTGCTTGACTACAACTGTGGTGTGGCTCTGGCTGCAGTGCTTGACTACGATTGTGGTGTGACTCTGGCTGCAGTGTTTGGCTACAATTGTGGTGTGGCTCTTGCTGCAGTGTTTGACTACAATTGTGGTGTGGCTCTGGCTGCAGTGTTTGACTACGACTGGGGTGCGACTCTGGCTGCAGTGTTTGACTACAATTGTGGTGTGGCTCTGGCTGCAGTGCTTGACTACGACTGGGGTGCGACTCTGGCTGCAGTGTTTGACTACAATTGTGGTGTGGCTCTGGCTGCAGTGTTTGACTACAACTGGGGTGCGACTCTGGATGCAGTGTTTGACTACAATTGTGGTGTGGCTCTGGCTACAGTGTTTGACTACGACTGGGGTGCGACTCACGCTGCAGTGTTTACAATTGTGGTGTGGCTCTGGCTGCAGCGCTTGACTACGATTGTGGTGTGGCTTTGGCTGCAGTGCTGTTTGACATTGATTGTGGTGTGGCTCTGGCTGCAGCGCTTGACTATGACTCTGGTGTGGCTCTGGCTGCAGTGCTTGACTATGATTGTGGTGTGGCTCTGGCTGCAGTGCTTGACTATGATTGTGGTGTGGTTCTGGCTGCAGTGCTTGACTATGATTGTGGTGTGGCTCTGGCTGCAGTGCTTGACTATGATTGTGGTGTGGCTCTGGCTGCAGTGTTTGACTATGATTGTGGTGTGGCTCTGGCTGCAGCGCTTGACTACGATTGTGGTGTGGCTCTGGCAGCAATGTTTGACTACGATTGTGGTGTGGCTCTGGCTGCAGTGCTTGACTATGATTGTGGTGTGGCTCTGGCTGCAGTGTTTGACTATGATTGTGGTGTGGCTCTGGCTGCAGTGCTTGACTATGATTGTGGTGTGGCTCTGGCCGCAATGCTTGACTATGATTGTGGTGTGGCTCTGGCTGCAATGCTTGACTACGACTGTTGTGTGGCTCTGGCTGCAGCGCTTGACTATGATTGTGGTGTGGCTCTGGCTGCAGCGCTTGTCTATGATCGTGGTGTGGCTCTGGCTGCAATGCTTGACTACGATTGTGGTGTGGCTCTGGCTGCAGCGCTTGACTGATTGTGCTGTGGCTCTGGCTGCAGTGCTGTTTGACTATGATAGTGGTGTGGCTCTGGCTGCAGTGCTTGCCTACAATTGTGGTGTGGCTCTGGTTGCAATGCTTGACTATGATTGTGGTGTGGCTCTGGCTGCAGTGCTTGACTATGAGTGTGGTGTGGCTCTTGGTGTGGTTTTTGGCCTATGTTGTGCTGTTTAGCTCTTGTTGTGATGCTTGGCTCTGGCTGCAAAGCCCGACTAATGTTGTGAGCAGCTCTGGTTATGGTGTGTGTCTCTGGTTGAAGTGTATGTATCTGGTTGTGGTGAATGGGTCTGGCTTCAGTGCTTGATTATGTTTGTAGTGTGTGGCTTTGGTTGTTTTTTGTCACTCTGATTATGATGTTAAGTTTTGTTTATGGTGTGTGGCTCTGGTTGTGATGTTGGGCTCTGGTTGTGATGTTTGGGCTCTGGTTTCGATGTTGGGCTCTGGTTGTGATGTTTGGGCTCAGGTTGTGATGTTGGGCTCTGGTTGTGATATTGGGCTCTGGTTGTGGTGTTGGGCTCTGGTTGTGGTGTTGGGCTCTGGTTGTGATGTTTGGGCTCTGGGGCTCTGGTTGTGATCTTGGGCTCTGGTTGTGATGCGGAGTGGCATGTAACCTGGTTGCTTTGTGTATGTAAAGTTTTAGTTCCATTTGATGGGCTAAACCATTCCAACACTATTTATCTTCACAAACTTTTACTGGGAATACAGGAGTGCATTAGTGATCCAGTACATCAGAACTGGCAATAATCAAATCTAACAATGAACAAAAATAAACAGTTTTCAATGTCATATTTATTTTTACAAAATAGACCATACAAATAATAGGATATTTTAATACAAGCATCAAAATAAGTTCATAACATTCAATATAAAATGCTTGTAAATAATACAATGATCTAAAACATAATGGATTGCAGAGAGTTATGCATTAATCGAAACTGACGGGCATTGCAAACAGCTAGCTTTAAGACCAGCAACATAATCCATTCTAAAATTTGCTCAGACAATTTTCTAAGATGACAGTATTTTGTGTTACAGTGTTGCTTTTAAAATGTTTGTTTCTCTGTAAGATTGAAATATATTTCACAAGTGAACAACAGTTGCAATGAATTTCATGCGTGTGGCATAGCCACAAGTGAAAATGTAAGATATGGTGTTCATGAGTGGAAGATATTTTGATATTACATGTAAAACAAACAAATTTTCTTTTTATTTCATGTTTTGATTAAATTTACCCATTTTATAGTTTCTTACCAGTGAAAATATCAGATATATTTCACTCTAATGTTTCGATAATTCACTGGAAAAAAAGTGTTATAAATTTGGTATTTTTTTATTGAGTGCTACACTTTTTTAAAAAGAAAGTCTTGAAGATTTCTTTATGGCTAGCTTGTAATGCAGACCCATTTTGACAAAACAAATATACAAACGCATTAAGAATAAGAAACCTGTTCCCATCCTGGCCAACAGCTTCATTCAGAAAGCTGAAAAAAAGGCTGAAAGCCTCCACTGCACCAGGGAGTACAATGCTGAACAATATGCCCATGTTCACAGCTCACTGACTGCTTTTAGTACAGCTAGAATAACAAAGAAACAGTTCTTTAGAAATTTACAGTAAATATCTGTTTTGAATACTGACTCAAGATGACAACAAAATTAATTAAGTGCTTTAACTTGAAGGACACAGTTTTAGGTTCAAAGGTGATAAAACTGAGTTTTGAGTTTCAAAATCAAACCATGTGATTGGTTGTTTCCCAGCCAGAGCACAGTCTTGACCAATGGCAAGACAGTATTCCAAGACTGGCCTCCAAACTTAATTTTTACAACCTCTAAGTAACTTGCCAACGAACTCCTGTATTAGAAAAAGAAATAGAGGATATTCGTTTAATTCAGTGTTTCGAGATTGAAAAATTGTTCAAAACAAGCAATATTTTCACTGGTGGTGTAACCATAAATGAGAAAATAAAATCTGGTGTCTACAACTGAAATATAGCTTTGTTTTATATGTTAAACAAACTAGATATTCTTTTGTTCAATGTGTTATCATTTATCTATTTCACATGCAGAGCATCATCACCTTAGAAAAATCTTTTAAAAGTTCCAAGAAATGCATACATTTCTTTTACATTTTAATACGAAAGAGCATAAATGTTCATGTTATTGTAAGAAATAATGACAATTCTATTAATTTCAGTACATTTTCTTTACAATTTTCAGTTACTATTCATATTCTATATCACTTCACTTTCAAACATAGTTCTATGTCAGTGAAATTATATTGGGTAATCTCACTGTGAAATTATTAACATATAATTCAATGTTATTTTTCAGTCAATGTTATTTTTCAAATACATCACTGAAAAACATGAAATAAGTACAGTAATTGAAGTCATAAATGAAAACCATTCTGTACATAAATCATAATATGTCTTGTTTCATCCTTTAAAAGAGGCAGAGTTATAAAAAATATTCAAAAGGAACACTATACAAGAGGGCGATGATGGCCCTATATCGCTCACCTGTTATCATTGCACTTGAGGACAAGAAGGTCCTCAGAAAAAATATCTAAGTCCAAAGGACAGGAACAACAAAGGAAAGAAATTAAACCAAACAGAAAAAAAATTCTTACAAGGTACAGATATGTCCAAATACACCTAAAACTTTGAGGTACCATCCATGTTGTACCACAGAGAAGTGGTCTCGGTTTTTCCCTACGGCCAATAATAAAAAAGTTACTAAAAACAAGCTATTTATAGTAACGTAAAAGGGAAATAATTAAAAAAAAAATGATTGTAAGTTAACAAAAAAAGGATCTGCCAAATAAATCTGTTGACATAAATGAAATTTCAGATCAGTATCTTCGTTAGTTACAGAGATATACCCATTTTAATTTGAAATAAAGGGAGGTAATTTGACATAAAATCAGTCCATAGTTATCTACCCTGATTGGCTCCGTCCAACTAATGACAATAATGAAATTTCAAATAAGTCCTGTAAGTAATTACTGATATAAATCCATTTTGATTACAATCAGGGCAGGAAATCAGATATAAAATAACTCTGGAACCTACGAATGGATCTGATTTGTCATGGAATCCAAGATTTATTGTTGTTGAAGATATTTTGGAAGTTTGTATCAAATAAAGCCATAAACGAAGTCTCTATATGGCTGCAAAAGCCAAAATAGCCAATTTTGGACCTTTAAGGGGCCATAACTCTGGAAACCCATAAAGGAATCTGGCCAATTCAAGAAAGGAACCAAGATCTTGTGGTGATACAAGTTTTGTGCAAGTCTGGTTAAAATCAAATCATAAATGAAGCTGCTATGGTGCAGACAAGGTCAAAATAGCTAATTTTGGCCCTTTCAGGGGCCATAACTCTGGAATCCATTATGGGATCTGGCCGGTTCAAGAAAGGAACCGAGATCTTATGGTGACACAAGTTTTGTGCAAGTCTGATTAAATTCAAATCATAAATGAAGCTGCTATTGTGCAGACAAGGTCAAAATAGCTAATTCTGGCCCTTTCAGGGGCCATAACTCTGGAACCCATAATGGAATCTGGCCAGTTCAAGAAAGGAACCAAGATCATATGGTGTTACAAGTTGTGTGCAAGTCTGGTTAAAATAAAATCATAAATGAAGCTGCTATTGTGCAGACAAGGTCAAAATAGCTAATTCTGGCCCTTTCAGGGGCCATAACTCTAGAACCCATAATGGAATCTGATCAGTTCAAGAAAGGAACCGAGATCTTATAGTGATACAAGTTGTGTGCCAGTTTGGTAAAAATCAAATTATAAATAAAGCTGCTATTGTGCAGACAAGGTCAAAATAGCTAATTTTGGCCCTTTCAGGGGCCATAACTCTTGAACCTGTAATGGGATCTGGCCAGTTCAAGAAAGGAACCGAGATCTTATGGTGATACAAGTTGTGTGCAAGTTTGCTTAAAATAAAATCATAAATGAAACCATTATCGTGCAGACAAGAAATTGTTGACGCACGAGACGGACGGACTGACGACGGACGACGGACGAAGGGTGATCACAAAAGCTCACCTTGTCACTATGTGACAGGTGAGCTAAAAATGAAGTCAGTTTATCTAACAGTCTGAAAAGTAAAAAACCGTTTTCCCATATTCTCATAACAAAAGTACAACATAGCAACTCATTCAAACTTAATAATGAAACCTAATAAGGCTATAAACAAACTATATTTAACATAAATATTACAGCCATGCTATATTTAACAATATAAAATGAAGATATTGCAAGTTCACCAAAATTCATGTTTACATAATTATGGACAACACCTATTTACATGATAATAATACATCCTGCATTATATTCCATGCCTGAAAATACCTGCAACTGTCTGCCATGGAAAATTTTCATCAACACGTAAAATAATAAATACATAATTTATGTTGATATTCAAGACTGTTGAATTTCTTCCCGATTTGAAAATGAACATTAAAACAATGGAACCTTTATCTCAGGAAACTAAACCATTGATACAAGAATGAAAAACAATCTGTATTATACACAGAAAAATATTCAAAATGGTTTTAATTTTGCTCAAATTTGAGAACATAAACAAGTTTCTAACTTTTAACAGTTCAGAACTGCCAAGTGCTCAGCAACATTCTATACAAAAGAAAAATCACCTTCGAAGCTAAAATTCTTAGTACGTATCACAAATTTGGCTGTTGTCTATTGAATCACGAAAAAGGGTTTTGCAAAGTATCTTTTCTATGGAATTAAAGACAGTCTAGTTGCAAGTATTTCCAGTTTCTCAGCATATATCATTTATGACAATACAAAGTTGGATAAAAAATGATCAGTTTTAACTGGATTTGCTATAGCAGTCATACCTCCAAATCTCAAAAACCTTGTTCCAAATGGGAGTATTCACTGAACAGTTTTTGAGCATAAGAAGTAGAATACCCCTATCATTTACTGTAAATCATGTATTTTAGAACAGTCCATAGAAAAGGTCTTCTAGCGCTATTTTTAGATTTATGTTTTGCATGGTTCATTGAGTCTCTTTCAAGGTTTTGGTATGGTGAAATATAAAGGTGGTAGTACAAACAGGCAGACGTAACTGAAAAGTAGACATTTAAATTACAAGGTCACTGACCTGACCTTCACCTACAAGGTCATTAACCTGACCTTGAACAGGTTCATGTGGTAAAACATGTTGGTAAGAAGATGTAAATGTTAGAATGCAGACATAAACTTACAGGGCCACCAATGTGACCTTGAACTAAAAGTTTAACAAGCAGATATTGACTTTTTAGTACAAACATTAGAATGTAACATTTTTTCAAGCAACAATGAACAAGAATATGACATTTTGTTTGGTGTTTATAACTTGATGACCAGTTCTGTCACATGGATGCAGGCAGTGAACAAGAATTTCTATTAGTAATTAAAGGAATGTGCACATATCTGCAAACTTCAATTTCCAAGCTCTAAGGTTTTAAAACTGTGTTTTGAGACCAGTCTATCACTGCTGTCTTACAATTGGTAAATTTCAAATTTGTGCTTCAAACCAACCAATCAAATGCGAGAGTTACTAGACTAGTCACCAAACAGTTTTAAAGCCCAGATCTAGGACTGTAAACAATCATCTAGTCTAGTAAGTTCACTAGATTTATCGACTTAATTTAAATCAGACCCGCAAAACATTTGTAACAGTCCTAGTATACTCTTTTTTAGCTAATAACTTCTCATTTATTGTGGACCTTCACTTATAAAATGAGCCGCGCCATGAGAAAACCAACATAGTGCATTTGCGACCAGCATGGATCCAGTCTGGTCAGGATCCATGCTGTTCGCTAACAGTTTCTCTAATTTCAATAGGCTTTGAAAGCGAACAGCATGGATCCTGACCAGACTGCGCAGATGCTGGTCACAAATGCACTATGTTGGTTTTCTCATGGCTCGGCTCAAATGGAGTTATAGTCTTGTAGACTTAGAAAACAAAAGGTCACAGGCGAAATACAATATAGTTACACTTCTATAATTATTTTCACTTATACAGTTCCAATTCAATAGAAACACTGAATGATAATGCATTACACATAACCTGTAGTTCTTATAGCACCATCGCAAACAAAGTAACAACTGTGTCCTCAAGCTGGTCCCTAGCTTATAAAATTTACTTCCCCAACTTGTAAATATTGATATTTTCACATTTAAACCATACTGTATCAAGGATGAAAATATTAATGAAGCATGGAATACAAAATTTACAATTACATGAAGCAAAAATGCACTTTTCAACTGAAAAATGATTTGAGTGCATTTTTGTTTAGGGAAGAAGAAGCTATTATCCCTAGATATTGTAAAAACTAGTTGACAAAGAAAGAATCGAATGCAAAATTCATTCTGTCTGACCTTTTTTCCAACAAATTAGAAATTTTGACACAAAGGTTTGTGCTCTTAAGCTACGAAAACAAGATAAAACATGAGCATTGCACAGTTACATAATAGAGAGGTAGTAATTTCATTACTTGTAAAGGTACGCCTAAATGTACTATTTAGTTTTTGTTTCAATAAACATCCTATGTATAAAAATTCAGGTTATTAATACTTATTCACCCAATATAGCTGTACACATCAAAATGTACCTGTAAAAATTACAATCAGAAGTTTGAAATATGTAGATTTATCAGGAATCCTGATGAAATGTTATGAAAACATTTTAGCAGACGCTAATTGCACATATGCATACATATACAAGTACTGAAATCCAACACTCTCTAACTTCACTTATCAATATGCAGTAGAAAAAATTTTTACTCCAAGAGAAACTACTACTGTAACATGAGGTACAGTGCTTTGGGACAATTTCGACATACTTATTAACCTGCCTTACCTGCCATACTGGCTAAAACGAAATTTGTACTTACCAAAATTTTACCAGGTAATTATGATAGTCAAGTTTACTGGAAAATACTTTAAATGATGACTGTAACACGAGCCGAAATAAAACCTCGTATTTTTTTTGTAACACTGTTGAAAAGTGGACCATGCTAAAATATCACCATAAAATATCACACAGTATGGCATGTCGGTAACTTATTTTTCAGGGGTAACTCTACCTTTTGCCTGCAAATTATCCGAAAACTTTCAAAATGCAGAAAGAAATTGTAATGTCTACAACTCCATACTTTCCATTTCAATGTTCCTTCCAAATATTTATTACCTTGCAGAGGAAAAGTTAGTGTTACAAAAGAACAGACCCTCACTTTCAATAGACTATCAGAAACAAACTTACTTGCTTAATCTCTATGTAGGCAGCTACCATCCCATCAAATTGAATACTATGGTTTACATATCATACTTCACTTCATAACCTTTTGCCTGCTGGTGGCAAGTGATTGCCTGCTGGTGGCAAGTGATTTTGCCTTTGCAACCAGTGCAGACCAAGATCATCCTGCATGACACTGTCTATGTAGGCTGATAATGGTCTGCACTGTTCGCACTACAGTCAGTCAATTTTCAGTAAACACGTCTTTGAATAATAAGTGGCACTGCTCAAACTGAATGATGGACCAGTCCATTTTAGAAATTAGCAGGGTAAATATTTAACACTTTTTTTAAAGTGAGCGATTATAAGATGACAATTTTAAGATAAAAGAATGAAATTTACAATATGTTAAAATTTACAGTGTCAAACAGATGAAAATTCCAAATTAAGGCTTGATTTTATATCATACATTCAACACTGGCTGCTCCCCTTGTCAGAGAAAGAAATCACTTTCTGCGTCAAACAATTTCCATCCCGTGCACACAGTCCTCCACTGTTCAACTTTCAGTATCACCCATAAGTATATGCTACACTGTAATGCACTTCTAGCTGTCAGTATGAAGTATCCATCCCTTCAACTAATCCAGTTTACACAGCAGTGAATGCTGTACAAGTTTTAAGGAATAAATAGACCTTGTACACAATGGTTTTAGAATGACTATGTATGCAAGGTATTTTGTCCATGTAGGAAACATCACAGCTATTAATAGAACAGTATTTTCATCATAGTATCACACAGCATTTACAGTACCTTTGCCGGCCACCGCCCACTGAGGCAGGTGGAGTCACTGGGGCAAAGTAGGCGTGAACTCTGATGTTTGGTAGTCTTGTCTGAAAATACATAAAATGTGTCAAAAAGCAAAGTTTTCTTCACTTCTTAAAATGCCATATTATTACTTCAACTTGAAAATGAAATTATTTTTACGACTGACATGTTCTTCTACCTGTAGTAAACCAATGTAAAAGAATAAAGACTTAAACGTTTATCAGTTACCTTGCTTCACTTGAAATACAATAATTCTAACTGTATTCACTTCAATTATTCGATCTCTTGAGATTAGTTTCTAACTAATATCTAAGATATCTCTTCTCATATGTCACTTATTTGTTAATTCAACTTTTTAGGGTTTAAAATCAACAAAAGTTTAAATTCAATTTACCATATATTTTAACTTTCAGAGTTCATAATCTACACAAATTTATTAACTAGTCAATTTACTCTCTTATTCAATTTACAAGAGAAAATCTTATGGAAACTTCACTACCAAAACAATGGCACAAAAAATCCAAGTAAATCTCATTTCTTAAAACCTAACCAAAGTTACAGAGAAAAGAAATCTCTTTTCAATGTACAGGGTTCACATATCAATGTACACTTAAGCAACTGTACAGAGGCAAAAATGGTACAGAAAAAGAATAATATGTATAATTCTTTATTCTGTTAATTCTCTGTATACTTCGCTACAATCATGGTACAAAGAAAGACAGAACATTCATTTGGTGGCCCTACTTTTGGTCAAGTATGGTCATATACTACTTGCTGACAACGCAAGTCTTAGTAAACTTTTATATCTCCCTAGCTTAGTGGGGTGGGGCATTTTAAATGCTACATAAAATAAATTCACTCTCTGAATAATATTCTTACATGATTTTATGATTCCAGGTCAAGTACTTTTTTTAGATAAGTGCAAAAAAAAACTTAAATGCCATTTGTCCATATTTTTTACTAAATCAAGGGCCATAACTCTGTTCTGGCTGAGTGGAATCCCAAACAGAACACCAGATACAAAACTTCAAGCTATATAACAATCCTCTCATCTTTCATGACTCTAGGTCAAATGCTTTTTGAGATTTATTCATCACAAACTCTTCGGCCTTTAATGCATATTTTTGATAAAGTCAAGGGCTATAACTCTGGGCTGGCACAGTGAAGTCCCAAACAAAATCTAAGGTGTGCAACTACAAATGCCGAAGGTTTAATGACCCTAGGTCAAATACTTTTTGCAATACATGTGACACAAACCGTAAGACCTTTACTCTTGTCTGACGGAATGAAATCCCTAACGAAACGCCAGGTGCACAACTTCTCATGCTGAATAACTCTCCTATAATGTTTAATGACCCTTGGTCAAACACATTTTGTGGTAAGTGTGACAAACTTCCTTTTATGCACATTTTTCACCAAGTCAAAAATTTAGGGGGAAAGAAACTCCATACAAACCTTTAATCTCCGTATTCCCTGTCTTGTGATAAGCTGACAGTCATACAGCTCTATACGTTCTAGACACTGACAACCCATCAAATGTTCTAATGACGCATCAGTTATTAAAGGACAATTATCAAGTTCTAACACCTGTAACTGTTCTGTGGCACAAGGACTGGAGCCTAAATGTCTAATACCTTCATCTGTTATTAATTCACAGTGGGATAAACTCTGCAACAAGAAAACATAATCAAACAGGAAGTAGAACATGACTTATTATTTGTGACACATTGACAGTATTGTACTTCATGGTATTTTGGCAAGGTTCAATTTTGGTCTATTTTACCAAGAACTATACGGTTTTGTTTTGGTTCAAGTAATATCTGCCATTTTATGATTTAATCTGTTTTCTTAGTAATTATTAGACACTGAAATCATTTATTCGCGAAAAAAATATTGAATATTACACAGATATCAAACGAAAACGTTGAACACTATGTCGGTCAAAAGCTATACATAGCTTATGTTTATAATGTTATTTTATCTACCGACAATAAATAGATATTGACTTGACTTGACTTGAACATCGGACCAAAATACGTGTGAACTGGAGCTGTACCTACCCACTCTCATAATGGCAGCCTCTTGGAGGAAGTTCAGTATGTAAATTTCAGTCTAAAATATGCTCTCACCTTTGACCTACTAAAACCCAAAGCAACAAGGGTCATCTACTGACCACAGGCTATCATTCCGTGAGTTTGATGGCCCCAGCCCCATGCATTCTCTAGACATTAGTCTGTAGTCTCAAGGCCCTAGTGACCTTGACTTTTGCCTCCTGACATCCAAAACAACAGAGGTCATCTACTATCCATAGGCAATATTTCTATGGATTTGAACAGACATACCCATAAGTGTTCTTCAGTTGCTGATCAACCAACAGACCATCAGACAGACTGGGTGATTTACAAGCAAAACAAAACATCTGCTGTTCTTTAAAAGAAGGCACTAAAACAGGAATGATACAATCTTCACAAATAAATGAAGTATGTACTTACAAGGGCTGTTAGTCTATGACAATAACTTCCCAGATAATTTAATGTTGAATCAGTTATCTGTATACATTCTTCTAAATCCATACGCTCTAAATTCTGGCAATTCTGTCAAACAAATAAAAAAGATGCAATTGATTGACAAAGTAATTATATCAAAGTTCAAAGATTTTGCAAGTTTCACATCCTATTTGTTTCTCACTTCTTTTTATTGCTATAGTAACAAGAGTTTTTGTCAGACTTTAAATTCATGCCCACAAACTGACATAACCAGGAGGGGGCTAAAAACATACAGAAGTAAGACAATTGCATGTCTATTGGCAGTAAGCAATGTTCTAGCAAAGTTCTTGCCTAAAACATACTGTAATGATAAGACATAAAAAATGGTTATGAAATGAGGACTGAAATGAATTATGTGTTAGAACAGGGAGCTGCGTTTAATAAATGCTTGATGCCCCCGGTGGCATCCTTGTCGATACAAAGCATTGTTACCTAAGTCCAAAACGAGGTCAAGGTCAAACTGAGGTCAGATGATGTTTGAAGATGAGAAATGGTCACAGGTTACATCTGTATTAGTATCAATTCATTCTTGTAAGCGGTATTGATGCTAGACGAAACGATCCCATTTGGTTAACCAAGAGATGGCCCATATAAAGCAACCTAAGTCCAAAATGAGGTCAAGGTCAAACTGAGGTCAGGTGATTTCTGAAGATGAGGAATAGTCACAGGTTATATCTGCATTAGTATCAAGTAATTCTAGTAAGGGGTATTGATGCTAGACGAAACGGTCCCATTTGGTTAACCTCGTACGGACGGACGGACGAACCAACAGACGGACAGGACAATCACTATATGCCTCCCGCATCAGTAAATGCCGGGGGCATAAAAATGGATACCTAATGACCACATCCATGGCAACACTTTGAACACAGTTAAACAAGTTCCTGTGTTACATGATAACCATATATATTTAAAATCAATTGAGAAGAGTGTTGGCACTCAAAGGAGGAACAGGAAATATACAAACAAATTTTATTGATTAAACTTAATACTAACTTACTAAAATTCATAAAAGCTGATTAGGAAAAAGTTCTTCTGAAACTTGAATTAATCACTCTCAACAACTCATTCCTGATGATACTCATCAATGCAGGGTTATGAAAGTAGACCCTAATTTCCTTTTTTAATGTGAAATCTCAAGAAAGTGGGCTGTTTGCTACTATATTTCACCTCTTCAGTATGACAAGGCGTAGGGAGTAACCTCACAACCTCCCGCACTAATTAATTTAAAAGACTCTGAATATGGATAGACACTGGAAAATAATTTTCGTATGAATTACTTCCATGCATATTTCTTATGGAGTAAGTAAATCTATTATTTTAAGAAATAGTTGGAAAATATCCAAGTCCTCTCATAAAACCAAACTAGGACAAGATAAGGCTATAAATGCAGACTCCAAGAAGACATAACGTTTCTTGAATTAGGTATTATTTCACAACACCAGAAACACTGCAACCCCACACCCCCCCCCCCCCACCCCACCACCCCCCTCACACACACAAAAAAATGGAATTATAGATGACAAACAGCAGAAATCCAGAAACTATATCAGCAGTTACTGGAATTCTTAAAATTTTCAACACTTCCAATGTTACATCCAGCCACAATTGTCTGTGTATCTACAAATCTTACTTCTAAAAACATGCCTATTTCTCATAAATTTGGACCTTCCCATAGATTGATCATGTAAATAAATGTAGTAAAGTTCTGCTTGTTTAACCTATGATCCTTTCTGAAATTAATCAATGTCCTCAAGATGATGTAATAGTACAGTGTAGCTAAAATATTTTGTACCCAGATGATTGCATTGATCATGGGCTAATTAAAAGTCAGTCTTAAATGGTACCACTTTTCATTAAGAGACCACGTATCAAAATGTGGACTTAACACAAATGCTCTCTTTAAACAACATAATTTGTTCTTTAACAACATAAAAAGGAACTTAAAATATGGTCTCTGAATACAAGTGGAATCTTAAAAGACAAGTTTTTTTGAGTAAGTTTGAATGTTGTTTTTATTTTATTCATTGATAGACATGCTGTCACAAACTTTGGTGTATAGAAGTACACTGTAGCTAAAAAGACACAATAATATATATCTGAAAATGAGAAAGTAGTTTTCCAAGAGTTGTCTTGAAGTTGTTTTACATACAGAACAACCAGTCATAAGATGCACAGAAATGAGATTTAGTTTTCCTTATGTTCAGTTTAATGTCACATCATTACAATTATGGGTCATGTGGTAACTCTCCATCTCCACGCAGGTGCCCCTCTAATAATTAGTTCAGGCATGGGCAGGCAGCTGGAAGGCATAACATGAATGAATTCCACACCACATGCCTGTTTTTGAACACACAGTCAGAGGAGGCAAGTTATCTTAATCACTCAACAATTTATAGATATTTTTTAATGTTTTATTGGTAAAATTGTTTAATGAATTAATTCTGTGGAATGTGCATATGCTCACGTAACTATTAGAAATCCAAATGTATGGAAGAAGTTACCTTTGCTAAGGCTTGAAATCCATTGTCTGTTAAATGTGAACAACAGGCAACTTCCAGAGTTCTGAAATCAACAACCACATGGCTTAATTATGATATACAAGTGATGATCTAGAATTAATGAGACTTTTCATCTAATATGGTTGAACTTTATTTGCTCGAACTCAAGAATATTTGAACACCACCCTATGCTCAAATTCAATGTCAGGTCGCGGCAAAATCCTTTTATAATGCATACTGTTTGATAGCTCAAACTATTAATAACTCGAACAAAATTTACCGGTCCTTTAGAGTTCGAGCAATCAAAGTTTGTCTGTAATTTGATATAGCTATATAGCTCACTAGAAGTTGTACAGAATATACTTTTACATATTATTTATTCAATGTTTACAATTTATCACTGTAAAACAACTAACATGTTAGCAGTTTACATTTGGGTTTGAAATACAGACATGTTTAATGGGTGTGGAGGTCAAACAACACATACAATCGAGACTGTTTTAAGAGACCGACTTTGGGAAGCAGCAAAAAAGGTCGCATATGACATGGAGTCTCTTAAAACCGTCTCACTGAACTGGCTGATGCTGGTTTCATATTGCTTGATTTTCCCAATTAAGTATATCATATACTTATAGGCCTCTTTTAGGTAAGGGTGAACAATGTTTAAATACTAGTTTCTTTCATTACATTTTGATAAAAAAAAACATTTAAAATAAATAATAGTTTGCATCATTCATATGACATTGATAAAACATTAATATTTAAGATCATGCTCTGGCAAGAGAACAAAGGCGAGCAGTAATTGGGATTTTAAAATATAAATGTTCCATTAGATACAGATGAACTATTTACGCACTGAGGTTAATGTTCAATTGATTCTTTGTGTATTAATGGTCCTGTAATATTTATTCGTTTATCGACTGCATCTTTAAACCATGTTTACTTCGTCGTTTCCTGATGAATACCGCCTTCTTTTTGTTTCACCAGGAATGTTGTTAATTTAATCCCCAACTCCGAATTCTTCAGTGACTAAATTATAGTTTACGCCGGTTTCCGCAGATAGAGCAATTCTAGTGCTTTCACGCTGTTCTAATGTCAAACCAGTTCTTTTTTGCATTTTTCTTCAGCCATTTTTTGTAAACAAATGTTCTCACCTCATACAACTTCACGCGAGATAACAAACGGTAATTCCGTCGTGTAAAAACTTGCAAGGTAGCGTCTCAAAGTCGCTGAAAATGGGCTAATAATCAATTCGGGAGCCTGATTTCATAGATGCTTGTCGCGTAAGGCAGGGGGTTGCTTAATTCAGGCTATTTTTATAGTAAATTATGTCCAGAGCATAAAATAGGGTCACATATGACAGGGAGTCACTAAATTCAGGGGGTCGTTAAGGCAGTCTCGACTGTACTTGAAACACAACCATGTATTTCATACTCAGATAGAAATTATTAAACCATGATTTGTATCTTATATATTTAATGTTATATATCACAGATTTGTTTTCTTCTTTTTTTTGTATTTTTTAAAGTGATCCATGATTGCACACTTTTGAATTTACAGATCCCTAAGACAACAAAATCAGTAACTAACTGTTGATGTTTGAATAGCAACCATTGTAGCAGCATCACAATAAATGTTTTCTACAAGTAAAATGCATGTACACTGGACTGTTCCCCCTTTACACAACTTCATAACACAGACTGTTCTGGGAATTGCAAACACAACATTTATATAGATTTGTTGTTATGAATGCAGATGCAGAGTAGTTACTTATTTAAAGATGTGAACTCAACTTTTGGTAAAATATTACTGAATTCCAGTGCCACTTGCTTTAAGTACATCCATGAACTCCATATCAAAATGGAAACTACCAAACGGTGAATTAAAAAACAGTTGTCTTAAGGGTACACATTATGTATACTCACCTTAAGGCAGGACATCCATTGGCAACAGATACCAGTGCATTATCAGAGAGCCGTTGACAGTTTGATACACACAAGAATATAAGATCATGACAATGTTCCCCTATCAATTGCAATGCATCATCTGTAATACTCTGAAATAAAATAATCATTCTGTATCATAAAATACATGTATCAGTAAAACTGGCAGATACCAGTGTTTCTTGTTTTTCTTTTGTCAAAAAATTTGTTTTTTTTCTACAGAATTTCAGTTATATATGGCAGTCAATGGATCTAACCTGTGTTCCTTCACTTCATAAAGTTATTTATTGTTTTTTCTAATAAACAACTGTGCCATATAAATCAGAGGTGGTGGACAAATGAGCAAAGAGTTAGAGTGGGCGTGGTGGTCCAGTGGTAACACTGTCTGACTATGAAACCAGGGGTAGTGAGTTTGAGCCCCTGCTTTTCCAACTAAAAATTACTAACACTGGGATAAGACTACTGGTGCTTTACAGCTGGCACGCTAAAGAACCAGGGAAGCTTCTGGAATTGGAGCATCTTCTGTATCTTGCATTTATGACCCTCAGACTAAGATTACTAACAGTTTTCTGGAGGAGTCGCCCATATGGGTTACCGGTGGTGACTATAAATAAACTTATATACAAACAAACAATGAGCTTAGATGTATTGGCATGGAGAATATACTGTGAAATCATTTATGTTCGTACGAAACTGTTTTTTGTGGATTTCCTGGCTGCATCAAATTTTCAAAATGTAATCCCAATTAATAAACAAACAGAAGTCCAAATTATTGTATCTTAACCCTGACCCTGCACAATTTCTATAATGAACTTGTCCATCTTTCAATTTGGACAGTACCATTAACTGTTAAAAGAGGTGCTTACCAAAAAGATACTGGCTGAATGGCGAACAGTGCAGATCTTGATCAGATTACATGGATGTTCAGGCTGATCATGATCTATATTTTGCAAAGATATAAACAGTCATGTCTAGCATTATTAGTGGTTAAAAGTTTCCACGAAATAATAATTTTTGCAGAAATCATGAAATTGTATGCCCATGAAATTAAATAATTTCATAATACACCTGACCGTGGATTTGATATCACAAACTTGTGATTAGATTCACATCTACCATAAGAAGATCCTTTAAACTAATATAACCTAACTATGCAAATAACAGCAGACTCAGTTTATATCAGATAATAAAGTATGCAATGTCCCTCTGGCTTCTAAGCACTGACTCAAGTAAAACTCTAGTTACAATGAATGTACTCCCATGACATACAGTACCAGAAATAATAATTATATAAATAGCATGGACAGCAAATCTCATCACTTAAAGACTGCTATCTCATTCATATGAAGAACCCCTCTTTGTGAATGGTTAATCCAATGTATAAAGATTCTTTGGAAGCATAAAATGCAACCAAGCAAAATAATAGCAGACTCAGAAGTCTATAGTTCTACTGAGCTAACGCAGCAGATATTATATGAATATGCCGTTAAATCATTTCTATATTACCCAACAAAATGTCATTATCACCTAATGCTTGCAAGATAAAATCTATTCACAGATGTTCTGAAACCTGGAAAGCATTATCTGCTTTCCGTTCTGTAATTTACAAAAGAAAATGAGTTCTGTCTAGACCCTAAAGTAACGTAAAAATCCCATAAACTAATGACAATATCAGTATTTGTGGACCAAGCAAGTAACCATTAGCTAACAAACAATACGCACAATGGATGGAAGCAATTGACTGTGAACCATCCTGTTCTGTAAAAAGACTACGTAATGCATATGGGTATGTTGTCAACTGTTACACTGTGCAATTATGGCAAGCATTATATTTATCCCTTGAGGGCGGTAAATGTACATCATAAATTGCCGAGAGCTGTTGTCAGTAATCAAGTTTCATATCAATCACTAGAACAAATTACACTGACATGCATTGTGCATTCATTTCAGTACGAGTTCAAAAAGAAGTAGTGAAAGAACTGAGGAGGAAAAAAGATAAGAATAAAGAACAAGAATGATGTCATCACTGGATGATGCATGCCACCCCACTCCCCTGAAAATGCTTGATGGAGTAATAAATAAAGTCAATAACCAGGCTGCAACTCAAGAAATAATCATCAGAACTGGAAGTCCCAAACACACATCCACTTCATGTTATGACTATTACATGTAGTTAGCTAGACCACTAGTTATGACTCCCTGCTATGCAAGCAAGTTACTGTTGAAGTTACAAAATACCATATTGTCTTGTTAAATTTAGACCTTCATTTCTTTCTTAGATTTAATCTTTCCACAAAGCAATTTTATAAGCTTTTTTTTCAAATCCAAGTTCTTAATCTGGTTTTTAGGTATTCTTGAATTTTCAAGCCAAGCATCAAATTCAAGGACTTTGCAATATATGTCCAAAGCAAGCCATCCAAAACATGCGCTCTGCTCTCGGTCTCGATGTGGTGAACATTTGTGCTAAGTTTCTTTAAAATCCTTCAAGCAGTTCAAGAGTTACAGCACAGCCGGCACTCTGCACGTTGTCTTGACATGGTAAACATTTATGTCAAGTTTCTTCAAAATCCTTCAAGGGGTTCAAGTGTTACAGAGCGAACACAAAATTGCTAACGGATTGATAACCGGACACCGGTGTCATAACATAATATGTCCCTTCGGGCATATAAAAATAGACAGGCAGTGAAAAATTTAGTACTTGCTTCATTACTTCCCAATCTAGACATTCCAAGAACAATTGTGACATGTTTTGTTTTCTTTCACAGTTTTTTACTTGGCTCTACTGTTGTTAGCCACCTTGACAGAGTTCAGTGAGATGAAAAAATACAACTCTAACAGTGTGGATGAGAAAAGTAGACTTATACAATAAAGATCACTACAGTATCAAGCAAGAATGATTGATAATAAAAAATAGCTAGCCTGAAAATGTGAGAAATCTGTGTTATTCATAAACAGCTTGCTACTCCCCTAAAAATATGTTAAATCAATTTGTTAGGGATGGATTTAAAGCCAGACAAGTGAAAGTGAGAAAAGAAAAAGCGTTAAACCATTTCCATCCTTGACAATTTCAAAATCTTAAATCCTCTCCAAAAAAAAGCATGTTCACTTTGCAGATATTGAAGGGGGAAAAAACAGTGTTTGGTTTCATATGATTCATCATTAACTGGGTGCAGTCAATTTCAAAATCTTGGAACAAATTGATCAATTAGATTTGCCAAGGGCAGGATGCCGAAATACATCTTCCAGGAGAAGGAAATCCAATAACGTGCATGGGGAATTATTCAAAACGTTAAGAAAAGACAAGATATGCGCTGGTCTGCATTTCTCGTCTTATTGCAAGATGACATAAATTCTAACATTGATAAATTTATGATACTTGCCTGTTGTTTCTCAGAATATTGGGCCCATATTCACTAATAATATACAAATGTACACAGTACAACTGACAAATGGGACATCAATGCTGTACGTTATTCAGCATAACATCAGTAAAATGAAGTAGCTCCATATTTTTCCTTTTTCATTTACTTTTCTCTACTTGTCTAACTGGATGAATTACTATTTTATTTTTATAAGCAGTTAACTTGGGCTATTCTGAAATTTCATCAGGACCAGCTATTCTAAATTTAAGCTAGCAGTTCAAAATCCAAATGGCACTTTATTTTCTCTCAATTTCATATTAACTTTATTGATATCACTGTTTGATATTTATGGATAACATGGTGTAATAGCCATATTTCATATCTTGTAACTGGATGGTAATATTTAAATGAAATTTGGTCACTTTAAAGACATTCAACATTAAAAACGTTTCACCGAGAGACTTTTCGAATTTTATCATTTTTTGGGGAGATAACCAGTATTGAAGTTAACATTGATGCCTATGGGAAATTTATAATTTCTTTGATTATGAAAATCTGATCTTGAGTTTCGAGAAAATTTTGCGGTAGAAAGCTGCATTATATGATTCTGATACAAATATCAAAAAGAAATCTAAAATGCCTCGTAGGGAAAAGGAGAACATTATTTTTTTTCTAGTTTTCAGGGGATAAAACTCATGAAAAACCAAAATTTTCAGGGGAGGTAATCTAAAGGAAATTTTTGAGAACTTCTGTCACTATCTAACTTGTCAATATGCACCTTATTTCTATCGTTTGACATTTTCAAAGCTTACATTATCAAGTTGTATGTACGCTTTTGGTGAAACTGAGGCCTATTACGGGTAGGCATCCTTAAGTGGTTTGAAACTCACAAGTCACGTTTTACAAACAGTGCTGTGAACAAGCAAAAAACCTTGCACTTACCTGACAAGAATGCAGATTGATACGCCTTATGTTTTTACAATGTATTGCTATATGGCCCACACCTACATCTGTTATCTGTAATAATTAGAAAATACTTTTCAACTACAAACAAATAATACATTGAGATATTAACTTTACACTTCATACACTGGCACTGGATTGATTTAAGGTTGGGGCAAGGTGTGGTGAAAAGGGGGCAGCAAGGGGGCAACATTCTACAGCTATATTTTTCTGACCAAAACAAAACCTCTCTTGTCTCTGTTGTGTACTTCACTATACTATCTTTACCAATAAAAATTAAGGTTTTATCAGTATGGTCTTTAAAATTGGCTTCAATCTTTAGTATTACAGCTTATTTTCCTGTAAAAGAAAATATTTTGGGGGCAAAAGTTGTTTGCAGCCTGAATCCAAGTTGGGGCCCTTTCTGGACCAATGTTTTAGATTCTTACATTTGAAGAAATAATGATGTAATTGAAATCTAGGACTTTTTTCCATGATAAAATTTCAAATTAATCATTAACAAAAATGTATGAATAAACCAAGAATGTTGTCATCACTGTATGACACATGTCCCTTGAAAATGTTTGTTACATTTGTGTTATGATATTGAAAACAATACAATAAGACATCACACTTGTGATAATATCCCCATGTTCATTGGATGTTGTTGATGATGTATATAGGAAGTGAATTTGTATAAGTTGAGTAACAAAATAAGAGAGTCATGATGACCCTGGATCACTCATCTGAGCAACTGGGCCTACAGCCTCCAGAGCGTTTTTCAGGCTCTACAGGGCTTTCCTTTGATTTGACCGGGTGACCTAGTTTTTTAACCCACATGACCCAGATTCGAACATGGCGCAGAGATCGTCAAGATAAACATTCCGACTAAGTTTCATGAAGAAAGAATCATAAATGTGGCCTCTAGAGGGTTAACAAGCTTTTCATGTGATTTGAGCACATGACCTAGTTTTTGATCCCACATGACCCAGATTCAAAACTGACCAAGGGATCATCAAGATAAACATTCCGATCAAATTTCATTTCAGCTTTTCCTTTGATTTGAGTGGGTGACCTAGCTTTTGAACCCACAAAACCCAGTTTCTAACTTGGCCTAAGGATCATCAAGATAAACATTCTCATCAACTTTCATGAAGATAGGGTCATTAATCTGGCCTTTTTTACTATTATTTGAAATAGTGACCCAGTTTTTAGGCTCATGTGACCCAGTTTTGAACTTGACCAAGATATCATCAAGATAAAAATTCTGACCAATTTTCATGAAGATCCATTGAAAAATATTGCCTCTAGAGAGGTCACAAGGTTTTCCTATTATGTGACCTAATGACCTACTTTTTGAAGGCACGTGACCCAGTTTTGAATTTGTCCTAGATATCATCAAGGTGAACATTCTCACCAATTTTCATGAAGATCTCATGAAAAATATGGCCTCTAGAGAAGTCTCAAGGGTTTTCTATTTTTATACCTACTGACCTAGTTTTTGATCGCACATGACCGTTTCAAACTTGACCTAGATATCATCAAGGTGAACATTCTCACCAATTTTCATAAAGATCCATTGAAAAATATGGCCTTTAGAGAGGTCAAAAGGTTTTTCTATTTTTAGACCTACTGACCTAGTTTTTGACGGCATGTGACCCAGTTTCGAACTTGAGGTAGATATCATCAAGGTGAACATTCTGAGTAATTTTCATGAAGATCCATCGAAAAGTATGGCCTCTAGAGAGGTCACAATGTTTTTTTATTATTTGACCTACTGACCTTGCTTTTGATGGCATGTAACCCAGTTTCAAACTTGACCTAGATATCATCAAGGTGAACATTCTGACCGATTTTCATGAAGATCCATTGATAAGTATGGCCTCTATAGAGGTCACAAGGTTTTTCTATTTTTAGATCTGCTGACCTTGTTTTTCATCGCAGTTGACCCAGTTTCAAACTTGACCTAGATATCATCAAGAAGAATATTCAGACCAACTTTCATACAGATCCCATGAAAAATTTACGCACGCACGCATGGACGACGGACGCCATGTGATCACAAAAGCTCACCTTGTCACTTTGTGACAAGTGAGCTAAAAACAAGAAAGAAGGTCAGTAGGTCAAGGTCACAGTTAAGTGACATCATATTACTTGGGGTCATCAGGTAATTATAATTAAACAGTCTTGGAAATAGGATCAGATGATTTTTTAAGCATTTTCCTATATAAATCACATAATAACTAAGTGACCCCAGGGCAGGGGGCTCTTTTAACCCCAGGGGCATAATTTGAACAATTTTGGTAGACAACTAGACAATGCTCAAAAGCCTAGGTCATATGGTTTCAGACAAGAAGATTTTTATAAAACTTGGGTCCCCCAGGGCAGGGCCTCTTTTCACCCAAGGGGTACAATTTGAACAATTTTGGTTGAGGACCATAAGAAAATGCTACAAACCAAATATCAAAGGTCTAAGTGTTGTGGTTTCAGACAAGAAGACTTTTTAACATTTTTTTCCTATATCCCGGGGCGGGGCCATATTTGACCCTAGGGGGATAATTTGAATAATCTTGGTAGAGGACCACTAGATGATGCTACATACCAAATATCAAAGCCCTAGGCCATGTGGTTTTGTACAAGAAGATTCTTAAAGTTTTCCCTGTATAAGTCTATATAAACCATGTGACCCCCGGGGCAAGGCCATATTTGACCCTAGGGGGATAGATAATTTGAACAATCTTGGTAGAGGACCACTAGATGATGCTACATACCATACCAAGTATCAAAGCCCTAGGCCATGTGGTTTTGTACAAGAAGATTTTCAAAGTTTTCCCTATATAAGTCTAAATAAACCATGTGACCCCTGGGGTGGGGCCATATTTGACCCTAGGGGGATAATTTGAACAATTTTGGTACAGGACCACTAGGTGATGCTACACACCAGATATCAAAGCCCTAGGCCCTGTGGTTTTGGACAAGAAGATTTTTAAAGTTTTTCCTTTCGGTTGCCATGGCAACCAGAGTTCTGCATGGAATTCAATTCTTTGAAATATTTTGAAAGGGGACCACCCAAGGATCATTTCTGTGAAGTTTGGTGTAATTCTGCCCAGTGGTTTTCAAGAAGAGGATTTTTTTTAGAAATTGTTGACACATGACTGACATCAAGTGGTCACAACAGCTCACCTTGTCACTTCGTGACAGGTGAGCTAAAAAGATGTTGGCCCAGCCTTCTATACTAATAGCTCACCCTGATCCCTTGTTTCAGGAGAGCTAAAAATAAAGTGTGGCAAATGGATTGACTGACAGTTCAAACTTCTTTGGCAACTGGGGCATAAAAATTCATTATGTTAGTTATCTTAAAAGTGTGTAGGATGAAATGTTTCTAATCAAATATCTTTAATCAAATTATTACAAATATCAAACACAATGCATCCTGGGACATTACAATTTCTCAAAATGAGCAAAACAAATAAGGATGCTTTTTACTTTAACAAAGCATAGCAATGAAAGCAAAAGACAAATGAGCTGTGCCATGAGAAAACCAACATAGTGGCGTTGCAACCAGCATTGATCCAGACCAGCCTGCGCATCCACGCAGTCTGGTCAGGATCCATGCTGTTCGCTAACAGTTTCTCTAATTGCTATAGGCTTTGAAAGCGAACAGCATGGATCCTGACCAGACTGCACGGATGCGCAGGCTGGTCTGGATCCATGCTGGTCACAAACCCACTATGTTGGTTTTCTCATGGCACGGCTCAAATTACTTCATGCACAAATAATGTAAAAACTGTCTAATTTTTATGGATTTTGTGGTTTCATCAATGATAACATTTTCTTCATAGACATATTGAAGGCTTTTCCCCGAACGAACACACACTGGCTGGGGTAACATTCAATTCCTTTGCCCGTAAATATCAGGGGTGATCCACCTACATGATGGCACATACATATAAAATTCAGTTGTAATTTAAAATAACCTGATTGCATCCTTTACAGATAAAATCTTCCAATTTGAGACAGCCTCGCGCCAGCGCTTCCAGACCATCATTTGTCACGTCCTTACACCATGATACATTGATATGTCGTAAATGGTGACACACATCACTGCAATGTACATAGTCAAAGTACTATTTATAAATAACTTTAAAAAATTAATAATTTAAAAGTAAATTTTATGATGATTCCTTTTAACACCTATACTCTACAGTGCATATCATGAAATGCTAAGTAATGCAAACTGGATTCATAAACATTCCTGAGGGACTATTAATCTTTACCCTGCTAAATTTCTAAAATGGACTGGTCTATCATTCAATTTGGGCAATACCATTTATTGTTCAAAGGGGTGTTCACTGAGAATTTACTGACTGACTAGCAAACAGTGCAGACCATGATCAGCCTGCACAGACGTGGTCTGCACAGGTCGCAAAGGCAGAATTACTTACCGCCAGCAGGCTAAAGTTTATTTCGTGGATTTTGAAGATGTGTCAACCCATGATATTAAATCCCGGGGAACAAGTAAACTTCAACTAATTTTATCCTCAGTAGTTGAAATACACAAATTATTATTATTATACCAGATTTATTATTATACCAGATTTATATAGCACCCTTTTCATGATCAATTTCACGTTCAAAGGCGCTTTACATAGTTCAAATTAATATCTATATGAAATTACATTTTGACTTAAACCATGAAATTTCATATCAACAAAATTATATTATTTAAAAGTAACAAGCAAATTTGATGAATTGGTATCCCCGCCGAAAGGGTTTGTGGTGAGGAATGGCAAAAAAATATATCTGGCAAAAAGTAAGGATGTTACTAAGAAGCAAATAATTTCATTAGTTAAAATCAATTTAACAGAAAATGAATGTTTTAAGTGTACATAATAAATGTATGTTATGCGGAATTACTGCAATAAGCTAAGCTTTTAGAAATAAATGGAGTTATTTGAAATGTGAGCTTGAAGTGTAACTAGAATGAAATATTGTCTTTGTGTAGTTTGGGACCAAGTGGTACATTTGAACTTAAAAGAACAGGTGTCCTTAAGAGAGCACAATCAAGTAAGATATCTTGAACATGGCTGGATGTTGAAGGTTTGGACATTTTTTAAAAAAAGAAATGTAAAAAACAAGAGCTGTCTCCATAGGATGACACATGCCCCCGATGGCACTTTGAATGAATAGTTATGGCCGATGTTAGAGTTTAGGACCTTTGACCTACAGACCTGGGTCTTGCGCGCGACACGTCGTCTTACTGTGGTACACATTCATGCCAAATTATTTGAAAATCCATCCATTGATGACCAAGATATGGACCGGACACGAAAATTGCGGACAGACCGACACACGGTTCAAAAACTATATGCCTCCCTTCGGGGGCAAAAAAATAATAAGGGGGATAATAAGATCTATAGGTTTAATATGGGTGACTTTACTTATTTTCTGTTCTCATAAAGACTTACTAACAGCCATGAATCTGACACAACCACACTGAGTGAACTGTATTTTCTAAATGCTACCATGTCTAATACTGCCTTAAAATGATCATGATCTCGAGTGATGTATGAATTATTCTGATCATACAAAATTGAGCACTAATCTGTTACAGGTAAGAGGAAAATTTTTCTCCAGTCAAAATTGACTGATTTATTCATTTATTAACCCTTAGCCTGCTGCAGGCGAATTTAACAGCCTTTGCAAACAGCTTGGAACCAGATCAGACGCCGATTAAATCGGCGTCTGATCAGGTTCCAAGCTGTTTGCTATTCTGACAATATTTCTTCCAATTTTGGAGCAAATTGAATGAACTTTACAATTTTAGCAGACGACATTTCCAGCAGACGACAATTTATCTAGCATGCTTAAGGTTAAATGTAAATATTTACATATACCTGAAACTTTTATCAGTTATGTGTATCAGGATGTGTGTAAATTTGCTGTTTTCTCTGTTACACAATCATATGATGTTTTAGAATGTTTAATCAGATAAATGCACAATGCATTTCTTATCTTACCTGTTTTTCATAAGTGTTTTATCTATTCACAATGATGTTAGGTAACATCCAAATTTAATTAGGTAAATGTACAGAATATATTTTACTTACCTGTTTATCATTAGTGTTTTACATGTTTCACAATGACATGAGCTCAGATTTAAGTTTAATCCAGTAAATGAGCAGAATATATTTTACTTACCTGTTTATCATTAGTGTTTTACATGTTTCACAATGACATGAGCTAAGATTTAAGTTTAATCAGGTAAATGAGCAGAATATATTTTACTTACCTGTTTATCATTAGTGTTTTACATGTTTCACAATGACATGAGCTAAGATCTAAATTTAATCAGGTAAATGTTCCAGGAATACTTACCTGTTTATCATTAGTGTTTTAACCTGTTACATAATGACATGCTCTAAGATCTAAATGACATAGGATGCTTAATCAGGCAAATGTACAGGAGATAGATACTTTCCTTACCTGTTTCATATTGTTTTTTGACCTGTTACATAATGACATTATGCTAAGATCTTAATGTTATAGAAAGTTTAATCAGGCAAAGCAAAGAAATATTTGAGCTGTGCCATGAGAAAACCAACATAGTGGCTTTGCGACCAGCATGGATCCAGACCAGCCTGCGCATCCGCGCAGTCTGGTCAGGATCCATGCTGTTCACTTTCAAAACCTACTGCAATTAGAGAAACCATTAGCGAACAGCATGGATCCTGACCAGACTGCACGGATGCGCAGGCTGGTCTGGATCCATGCTGGTCGCAAAGCCACTATGTTGGTTTTCTCATGACGCGGCTCATTTTACTTACCTGATATTCTTTAGAGCTTTATCTGTTATACCCTGACATGAGCTCAGATCTAGATGTTGAAGCTTTTTGCTGTGTCTACCTAAACTTTCACATGTTCTGAAATATTAAAACCCACATGGTTTCCTGATACAATATTAACAAAATTTTGTAGGCATAAAAAGTTACAGAAGTGTGTTTATCTTAATATCAAAAGTTTAGACTAATCATGGGATTAGAAGCTGCATTTTAGTGCATTTCCATTGTAATAAATGAGATAATTCAAATATTAAATGAAGTACATCTAGAATTTCATCAAATTTTTTAATAAAACCACTTTGCATCACTGATATATATTTCCCCTTTGCTAATAACATGAAAGAAGACAGCTTCATATAAGAAATTTAGTGTATATTTTAAATCAGGCATGGAATATTGCAGCCTGATAAGTTTCTAAAATTACTCTTGCAGCAAGGGGGCAAAATAAACTTGCTAGCACAATCTTCAAACCCTCATACACTTTGGATCTCATGCTGTCGCATTTATATCTTTTAGCAATCAGCTGCCAATTCTAACCAAACTCAAATGGGTAACAAAGAAACAGCCATGACTGAGACAGTCAGAGGACTTTTCCCACTAGACAGCTTTAATACGAAAAAAAAATTAACCAAGAGGGTCATGATAGCTCTAGACCCTTCATCCGAGATTTACATCTTGCACAGATAACAATTTTAGTACAGCTAAAGAAACATTTCTGCGAAATAATTTTGCTGGCCTGCAGATTCAGAGACCATTTTCATATTGTGAGAACAGGTTCCCTTCAAATCAAGAAGTCTTGAAAAATTCTAGTGCCGGGTCACCCAAAAAATCTCTGAAATGATTTCAAAACTCCTACCAGTGGTTTAGGAGGTGGCATTTGGAGATCTTTCTATCTTTAACTCCAGCAGCCATGTTCTTGACAAACCAGAATATTTTAAACCTTACCATATTAAAATTTCTATATATGGACTTGTCCATCTTCCAATCTGGACAGTACCATTAACTGTTTAAAAGGGGTGCTTTAACCAAAAAGACACTGGCTGAATAGTAAACAGTGCAGATCATGATCAGACTGCACAGATGTGCAGGCTGATCATGGTCTACACTGGTCACAAAGGCAGAACCAATCGTATCCAGCATGGTAAAGGTTAATCAATTTCAATAAAGGGTCACCCACAAAACATTTGTGAAATTATTTTAAGATCAGGCAGAATTTAGTTTCTGCCAAGAAGATTTTTATAGTTTCCGCTATCTATATATGGAGAAAAGATGAACAGAGTGAGGGATGGATGGATTGATGGTCAGGTGAAAGTAAAGAGCAAATAACAAAGCAAAATTTGATGTACTCACAGATCTGTTAGTTTCTTACAGTTATTCAGATTCAATTCCTCTATATTTTTGCACTGTTCAGCAAATTTCCTGGAAAAAAAAAACAGACAGGTAATAAAAGCAAAGTAAACTTTTAAGTATGTTCTGTAAAAATGTCGTCAAACCAGACATTACTATCAAGCATTCAATCCAAGGGATTTTCTCTTAACACTTTTATTAAATGTAAATCTCATTACTTTAGGTAATATTGATCAATATAATTTCGGTCACAATGCAACTACAGAACATCCATGGTGGAAGATGACAAAAGCACTCTATTGGTAATTTCTATACAACTAGTTCAAACACCCCAGCAGAATCATCTATCTTCTGCAAGCTGGCTGTAAAGATATTGCATGCCAAGGTTACGTCGAATAAATAGTCTGGCTTGAAACAAAGACATTCTGAAGAACTATCTAGAAAATATTTAATAAATTTTTGTATTGTGTTAAAGTTCCATGAAGCTTTTAATTTTATGTTAAAAACAGATAATGCTGCTGTCCACATAGGGACTACACATAACTGAATCGTTAGAAAAACGCTACTTTTAATATTACACATGAAATTATGAAGTCAGGGTCATAACAGGAGATAATCACAACAGTGCTTTTTATAGTACTTTCTATTATGTTAATCAAATAGTCAAATATATGACAAATACATGAGAAAACAATTATCAAACATTGGATTTAACAAGAAAATAATATATTTCATGTTCATAACAAAAACTGAGATTTTAACATGTCAGCAAAATCAGCTATTTTGTAGGTACAGCGGGTACTAGACTTTATAACCTTTTAATAAATGGGAGTAATACTGCAGATTGGGTATTAATTGCAATGGGTTTCATTTTCATTAATATTTGGGGGGAAAATGCCACTAGCAAATTAAAACTAGAAAATGCTTTTGTAAAAAAGCGCATGTCTCCCCCAATGCAAAGTCCTATAGGCAAGAAGTCAATAGGGGTCAGGAGCGAAAGTCAAAGAGACACTGAATGTTGGCTGCAATAGGGATCATCTACTTGGCATGTCCAGTCATCCCGCTAAATTTCAACACTCGTGGCCTAGTGGTTCTCAAGTCACTGTTCAGGCTCCTGTGACCCTGACCTTTGATCAAGTGACCTCAAAATAAATAGGGGTCATGTACTCTGCATGTCCAATCATCCTGTTAAGTTTCAACATTGTAGGTCAAGTGGTTCTCAAGTTATTTCCAAAAAATGATTTTACATGAACAGGCCACTGTGACCTTGACCTTTAATAGACTGACCCCAAAATCAATAGGGGTCATCTACTCTGCATGTTCAATCATCCTATGAAGTTTCAACATTCTGGGTCAAGTGGTTCTCAAGTTATTGATCGGAACTGGTTATCAATGTTCAGGCCCCTGTGGCCTTGACCTTTAATGGAGTGACCCCAAAAACAATAAGGGTCATTTACTCTGCATGAACAATCATCCTATGAAGTTTCAACATTCTGGGTCGAGAGGTTCTCAAGTTATTGATTGGAAATGGTTTTCCATGTTCAGGCCCCTGTGGCCTTGACCTTTCACAGAGTGACCCTAAAATCTTTAGGGTTCATCTACTCTGCATGACCAATCATCCTACGAAGTTTCATCATTCTGGGTCAAATGGTTCTCAAGTTACTGACCGGAAATGGTTTTCAATGTGCGGGCCCCTGTGACCTTGACCTTTCACAGAGTGACCCCAAAATCGTTAGGGGTCATCTATTTTTTATGACCAATCATCCTATTAAGTTTCAACATTCTGGGTCAAGTGGTTGTCAAGTTACTGACGGAAATGGTTTTCAATGTTCGGGCCCCTGTGACCTTGACCTTTAATGGAGTGACCCCAAAATCATTAGGGGTCATCTACTTTGCATGTACAATCATCCTATGAAGTTTCAACATTCTGGGTCAAGTGGTTCTCTAGTTATTGATCAGAAATGGTTTTCAATGTTCAGGCCCCTGTGACCTTGACCTTTGACGGAGTGATCCCATAATCAATAAGGGTCATCTACTCTTTATGACCAATCATCCTATCAAGTTTCAACATTCTGGGTCAGGTGGTTCTCTAGTTATTGATTGGAAATGGTTTTCAATGTTCAGGCCCCTGTGACCTTGACCTTTGACGGAGTGACCCCAAAATCAATAGGGGTCATCTACTCTTCATGACCAATCATCCTATGAAGTTTCAACATTCTGGGTCAAGTGGTTCTCTAGTTATTGATCAGAAATGGTTTTCAATGTTCAGGCCCATGTGACCTTGACCTTTGACGGAGTGACCCCAAAATCAATAGGGGTCATCTACTCTTCATGACCAATCATCCTATGAAGTTTCAACATTCTGGGGTCAAGTGGTTCTCTAGTTATTGATCGGAAATGGTTTTCAATGTTCAGGCCCCTGTGACCTTGACCTTTGATGGAGTGACCCCAAAAACAATAGGGGTCATCTACTCCAGCAGCCCTACAACCCTATGAAGTTTGAAGGTTCTAGGTCAAATGGTTCTCCAGTTATTGCTCGGAAATGAAGTGTGACGTACGTACGGACGGACGGACGGACAGGGCAAAAACAATATGTCTCCTGGGGGAGACATAATTACTTGTAAATATAAATCATCATACCCTAAAATATAACTGCTCCCGTTTTGCAAATTCTTAACACGAAATATTGCTGAAAACCATAAAATTGCTACATTTTTAAAGCCTACATGAAAGAGACCCAGTGTACAGTAACTGATTTATTTTATGCAACAACAAAAATTCAGGAAAAATAGTCATTAACAAATAATGCTGACGGCAAGTGAGAAGAAACCGTTATGATAAAAAGCCAAAAAATATTCTATGGCTGAAAAGTTTTATAGACAGCAGACAAAGTAAAATTTGACACTGCTGTTACATTAATTTGCAGTCACACCATTTGGGAGATAATGCCGCAGACAGCACAGTGCAATAATTGATACACTCAATGACATATCAGTTTAATATTAGAGATAAGGGGAACCATTAAAACAGTTCATTCACTTCCTGGTAAATTGTGTTTAATGCTAACAGAATCGTTTTTCATTTACTGAAGCTGTGCACCTACGATGGTTCTTTTGCATATTCATCACATTTAGATAAATACAGTTAATCCGTAATTTTCTATTGCTCTTTAATCCTGAAGCTTTTAAATAGATATGCATGGTATAGGGGAGACCAGGGCACCATGGGATATCAGATGTAACTTTTTTTCTGGAAAATAAACTAATCTAGACTATCTGAATCGCTAAAAATCTTTCCTTTCTCAAACTGTTTTTTACACAGTTTGAAAGCGGGAGGATTTAAAATAAAAGTTCGAGTTTTTTTCATTTTTTTACTAGTCTGAGTAAGAAAAAGTTACCGTATCACAAATATCATCTCGTAAAGTTCTGCAGTGAACTCTTTGAAATCATTTCCATATCACTATTCATAAAGCACACATTGATTGATAATTTCACAAAATGTTTATATATTAATCCCAGTGAAGCAGATGAACTTCATATATTTTTGAAAATGTAAGGGTGGTGGGACTTGGGCTCGATGGGACACATACATTTGGGCACCATGGGACAGTGTTAAGTCGACTGGAAGAAAACCACAAATTATAACATTGGTAATTTAATGCATACAAATGTAGAATAAAATCTGTAAAAAGATCCTCTGGAAGCACATAGAATGCAACCAAAAAAGAATAATAGCAGACTCGGTTTGATTGAGTCTGGTCATGAGAGGTAATAAAATGTGCGACACCTCTCACGCCCCCTAGCATCAGCTTAAGTGGAAATCTATCGATTACACGTCTATTGAATCCAGGACTCCATGATCCCAAAGGACCAGAAAATATAACAACACTGAATCCAAGTAGGGGGAGACCTTTTACAGCTGCCATACAGCACTTAATCAAAATATCATAATAAGCAGCATTATTTCAGTCTCAATACCCCACCCTAACCCTTATGGCAAACAGTGCAGGTCATGATCAGACTGCACATCTGTGCAGTCTGATCATTATCTGCACATATTGCAAAGGCAGAATCAGTCGTGTCCAGCATGATATGGGCTAAACAAGAGGCAGCTTCTTGCAAAAACCAGATTGAATGTCATATAATATGGTTCACAATAGAAACCACAGAGGGCCAAACCCTTAAACATTAGACCAATATTCCCTTAATGCTTAACCTTTGGTTAAACTTATTACACATAAATCAAACTATTACTAGATCGTTTCAGATAATTATAAAATGTTTCCAAACTTATTTTCATTCAACTTTATTATATAAAACTTAAAAGAAATATGTATTTCCCACATCTTTTGTACTTTTTGCTGTCATTTATTCTACAAATTGAAATCTTTCAACAGAGTATGAAAAGTCCTATCTTACCCAGGGTCCAAGGTTATAAAACTTGGCTTTAGAGACCAGTCTAAATAAGTCAGCATTTTATTGGTTAATTCAGGGCACAGTCACAAAATTAACCAATGGCATGGCAGCATTTTCAGACTGGTCTCCAAACTCACTTTTATAAGACTGAGACCTAGGGTGAAATAACAGAAATTTATGCAATTATATTGCAACACTTACTGTAAAGCATCATCTGTTATATTCTGACAGCCTTTGAGACTGAGTGCCTTGAGAAAACCACCACATCTCTTGGAGATGTTTTCCACCACAGGGGCCTGCAAATGGAAAATAACAAAACACAATGTAGTCATTCTGTTTAAATCACGCAGGGCGTGTAATATGGGTTTACGCATTTTTTCAGTAGTATTTATGTTAAATAAAAGATGTCAGCTAAGCAGTGTTCAGTGCTCCAGGACTTGTACAACCTACCAGTGCAGCCTCCATCTTTGACTGGCAACTTCCCCACAGGAAACCACAGTGGAGTACAAAAATAACTTTGCATGCACTGTCATTTGTAACAAATGTTGTCTTGTGGTGTTCTTAAATATGAAAATGTAGTGTAAAAATACTACTATAGAAAATTTATTTCTTCTGGGATACACTGCTAGACTGATAGTGTGCAAGAACAGACAAAAAAGCATTTACATTAACAATTAAGGGTGCCATAATCACCAAATATATGCCCTATGACATTTTGTTAGAAGTTTTTGTTACAGAACTGCTCTTAGTGTGACCTTGACCTTAGACCTAGGGACATGGTTCTTGCACATGACACTCCATCTCATGGTGGTGAACATTTGTGCCAAGCCACATCAAAATCCCTCCATGCATGAAGAAGGAATGCTCCGGGTAAAGTCATTCTTGTATCTGACCTTTGACCTCTAAGTGTGACCTTGACCTTAGACCTAGCGACCTGGTTCTTGCGCAGGACACTCAGTCTCATGATGGTAAACATTTGTCTCAAGTTACATCAAAATCCTTCCATGCATGAAGAAGAAATGCTCTGGACAAAGTTTGTGGATGCCACCCGCATGCCCGCCAAGGGTGTTTCCATAATACGTCCCATCTTTCAGACAGTCACATTCAATATAGATGACATCAATGGCCATGTGGTTAAGGCTGCACACTTCAAATTACTTTCCCTTCACTGCTGTGAAACCTTGTATTGGGACCTAAGAATTCTTTCATGTGAGTGCTTACGGAAGATCCGTATGTGTCATTTTAACTAGGTGCGCCCATGCCTGCATCAATGCCCAGCGGGACCCCTTGTGGTCTTCCTCCATCATCAAAAGTTGGAAAGTCACCACATGACCTATAACTCTATCTATGTGACATTTTACATAACAAAACAGTTAGTAAATGTACTGTAGATTCTAGTTTTTGATACAACCCTCTGGTCATACTTCAGGAGATGTTTCTTAATATTCACAAATGTTTTGAATTTTCATATTGCTCTATTCTAAACAAAAAACACAGCAAAAAACCCAAAACAATCATGAATGTTATCCAATTAACAGTAACGTGACTATCAGACATCAATTGCAATTGTCCCACTTATATAGAGAAAATATTTAAGAGAATTCATACAAACATAACTAATTTTGTCCCCAACTAAACCACAGACCATAAAACAATTGACTTATTGTGACCGAGTGCACAATCCCAAGTTGTCTAATGAATATCTTTTTGTATGATTAGGAAGTGAACAAAAGTTAATTATAGTCTGAACTGTCTGCAATAAACTATTATTATAGCAAGACTTGTTGTGAAGCATTAAACATTTTCCCTGCAATCGGTAATAAAAGTAATCTCAGTTTAACACAATGACACTGATTTGCATTTATGTTTAATGTTTAAAAGTGTTATAGCTATAACAAGAGTGCCAGAATGTCACAATATACGCCCGTCACAGTAAATTTCTTTACACTAGCACCTGTATTTGCAAATGGAATTTTAATTTCTAGTTGTTTACAATGTTTTTTTTTTTAGAAATTATTGTAATTCTTTTATTTTTCTAAGTCCACAAAAAAAAATCCTTACCAGGTAGAGATACCTTAAAATACACCCAAAATTTGAAAGTAACATCAATGTTGTACCACAGAAAAGTGGTCTTGGTTTTTCCCTAGCGTCAATTATAAAAAAGTTACAATGTCAGTTATTTATAGTAACAACTAAGGGAAGTTAATCTTTAAAGAGAGAGAGAGAGAAAAAAAAAAAGAAAAAAAAAGAAAAAAAAAGAAAAAAATTACAAGTCCATATAAAAATCCTAACCAGGTAGAGGTAGCTCAAAATACACCTCAGAATTGGATGTAACATGCATGTTGTACTACAGAAAAGTGGTCTTGATTTTTCCCTACGACTTGTAATGAAAAAGTTACAATATAAGCTATTTATAGTAACAGCAAAGGGAAGTAATTCAAAAGAAGGGCCCAGCGCATGACACTCCGTCTCATGATGGTGTACCATTGTGCCAAGTTACATCAAAATCCCTCCATGCATGAAGAAGAAATGCTCTGGACAAAGTCATTCTTGTATCTGACCTTTGGCCTCTAAGTGTGACCTTGACCTTAGACCTAGGGACCTGGTTCTTGCGCATGACACTGCGTCTCATGCTTGTGAACATTTGTGCTTCGTTGTATCAAAATCCTTTAATGCATGAAGAAGATATGCTCCGGACAAAGTTTTCATTCTTGTATCCTTTGACCTCTAAGTGTGACCTTGACCTTAGACCTAGGGACCTGGTTCTTGCGCATGACACTCCCTCTCATTATGGTGAACAAATGTGCCAAGCTACATCAAAATCCTTCCATGCATGAAGAAGATATGCTCCGGACAATGTCATTCTTGAATTTTTCATTCTTGTATCCTTTGACCTCTAAGTGTGACCTTGACCTTAGACCTAGGGACCTGGTTTTTGCGCATGACACTCCGTCTCATGATGATAAACAATTGTGCCAACTTTCATCAAAATCCCTCCATGCATGAAGAAGATATGCTCCAGACAAAGTCATTCTTGACTTTGACCTTTAACCTCTAAGTGTGACCTTGACCTTAGACCTAGGGACCTGGTTCTTGCGCATGACACTCCGTCTCATGATGGTGAACAACTGTGCCAAGTTTCATCAAAATCCCTCCATGCATGTAGAAGATATGCTCCGGACAAGGTCTGTGGACGCCGCCCGCCCACCCACCCATCCGCTCATCCGCCCGCCAGGGGCGTTCCCATAATACGTCCCGTTTTTCAAACGGGCGTATAAAAACAAGAGGGTCATGATGACCCTATATTGCTCACTTGTTAAACCTGGCCTTGGACTCATCAAGATAAACATTCTGACCAAGTTTCATTAAGATAGGGTCATAAATGTGGCCTCTACAGTGTTAACAAGCTTTTCCTTTTGATTTGAGTGGTGACCTTGTTTTTGACCACACATGACCCACTTTCGAACTTGGCCAAAAAAACATCAAGATAAAAGTTCTTGTCAAGTTTCATGAAGATACGATCATAAATATGGCCTCAAGTGTTAACAAGCTTTTCCTTTGATTTGACAGGGTGACCTACTTTTTTACCTCATATGACCCAGTTTTGAACTTGGCTCAGGAATCATCAAGATAAACATTCTGACCAAGTTTCATAAAGATAGGTTCATAAATGTGGCCTCTCAGGTGTTAACAAGCTTTTCCTTTGATTTGACCTGGTGAATTAGTTTCTGACCGCACATGACCCAGTTTCTAACTTGGCTTAGAGATCATCAAGATAAACATGCTGTGCAAATTTGTATCAAACTAAAGCATAAATGAAACCTCTATATGGCTGAAACGGCCAAAATATAAAATTTTGCCTCTTCCAGGGGCAGTAACTCTAGAACCCATGATGAAATCTAGCCGGTTTTCAAAAGGAACCAAGGTCTTATTGTGACTTAAGATGTGTGTAAGTGCGGTTAAAATCATATGTAAAATGTCACTTCTATCATGTTCACAAGGTAAAAATTAACAAATTTTGACTCTTTCAGGGGTCAGTCAGGAGCTGTAACTCCGGAACCTATTACTGGATCTGACAGATTCATCATGGAATCCAAGCTGATATTGTTATATACATTTAGAGGCATATGCCATTTTGATACTAGCACTTTTACCTCAACTGAACCAGCATGCCTTGGGAAAACAATCGTTTTATCTGTATTAAATCACTAAATGAATTTCTATAGATTTTATACAGGAAACAAATTAATTTGTCAAGATTTCAGTTGTAAATGTATGTGCCTTGGGGAATTTAGGTATTTCAACTACAGCCTTATAATGGAAGTTCCACTGTAATATTGTCTTTAAGAAAATCTATATGCATCTGTCTGTGTTCAAAAACTGTTCAAATCTATTAAGACAACAAGTTAAGAAAGTCTACTATTTTGAAAACAGTTTTTATACTTTTCAGACTTCATTTGTTTAATGCATAACAATCTTATATTAATTATCAAATATTTTCATTGCTTACTGTAATGAATGAAAGGTAAACACTGTCTTAAAACTGTCAAAGACTTTTGCAATGCATGTTTATTTATAGTTGCTATAAGCTGCGCATATCAGTGACTTCTCAAAACAATTAGGGTCAGTTTAGATTCTGATACAAAACATATTCCAATTCCAGAAGATATCCCAGAGGACCCAGACTCAAAAAGGATGTAAAGCACAATATGCAGGACATAGATTTAAAGTCACATCTTTTTTTCTCCTTTTGTTCATTTCTGGTGAGTTTTGAGTCACACAGAAAGCTTTTCCAGCTTTTGATAGTGAAGAAAGATCTCATGTGCCCATCTGGAGCTTGTTTAAGGCATGGGTGGGCACCTGGGTAGGACCACCAACCTTCCAAAGAAACAGCTGGATGGCCAGGCTTCCTCACATGAAAGATCCTACACCACAAGCAAACTTTTGAACTGACCAGTAAGGGGCAAGGGATTTGAAGCTCCTGGCTGGCCTTAGCTACTCAAACACGCAGGCTCTTCACAACTTCCAAGAAATTTTGTAAATGATTCAGGTGGCAAATGGCATTGTGACCCCCTTACTGAGCTATAGTGGATTTTTTTCAATATTGCAACTACTGTAAAAGATAACATATTTATGCAGAATATTTTTGCAAATACGAGAAATCAACTGACTGATACTTTTAGAGATGAGGAATGGACTTGAATTACAAAGTGTGAGGCCCATTCCACTTGTTTTTAAGGATGGGCGAAACTTTTTGCTGGAATCATCTCGGGACTGACCATGTATATTTCTGACTATTTAACCTAATTAAGCCTTTCACTTTTGTTATAATATGGCTTACAAACAACAGACTTAAATATATCCTTTCTGCACCTGTAACGTAATAAAACATATTAGCGTCTGATGGCCCTTTCACACTTCCGTAGAATCAACATTTATTACACAAAATTCATTCTGAAAATATTTCTGAAATATCTAGGTCAGCAGCTCTCAAATAGGGAAATATCTTACATCCGAGGCATTATAATACTGACACATTCAGACAACATCAAAAAGGACCTTTTAAGCGATTTGACGAAGTTACAAAAATCTCTATGTACCCTTGCTCTGTTACGAACCCCTGTGGGATTTGTGTTTATCCGGAGCTCAAATATGTTTTCGTAGATGAAAAGTTGACATATCGTGCTAAAGCCCAGGTAATTTCAAATCTTTAGAAAATGCTGAAAATTGACTCCCCATTAGCAAGAAAAAAAAAAATGGAGTCCATATGCATACATTTTGACGGGGTGACCACTACGCGTGACCCCTGACTATCGAGGAATCCAAATTCGACTTTCGTTTTCAAGTTTAGCATGTCTACTTTCATTTTCTTAACTTCCAGAAATAGCTGAAAGTCGAGTGACATCCAAAAACAAACATAATGCCTGGCGAGCTTGCATAAAAATGTGCCCGCTGTCCTAAGGATATTAGGAAAATCGTGTTTTTTTTTCTAAAAATTAGTGTTTTTTTCGACATTTTTTAACATGCTTGTACGAAAACAGACGTTTGAGACAAAAATAGCTCTAAACAAGAGCTGTCGGAGGACAGCAACGCTTGACTATTCAACAGCCTTGTCAACTGAATGAATACAAAAGTCAAAAAAGGTGCATAGTTAAGTAAAAATGCAAAACATGGTTACTGAACCTGCATAGTGCTTATCAGCTCATGACAGTGAACAAGTGTGTGAAGTTTCAATCCATTCCTATTAGTGGGTACTGTCAGATACCAGCTTTTATTACATACTCGTTTCTATTCCCCTTTAAGTTTCACTGGTACCGGAAACGTCAATATTTTTCCATACACTGACGCCTGAATTTCATATCGGGTGAGTGACGTAATTCAGTGTTTGTTGTTGCACTATTTTTGTCTATTTAGTTCAGTATTGTCAATCCTATTCACAGACACTTGGGGTCTGGAACCCCCAAACCCTCAACCCAAACTACTACGCACCTGTATATATTTTTATCATCATCATTGTATATCCAGGCACAGACTATAATCACACAAGCAGTGTTAAACTTATTTGAACTAATTTTGAAAATATATATAATTAATCTCCCACTAGCTTAAAAATACACAAGATATAAATGTTCGTCAAATTGATTTGACCTGGTGACCTAGTTTTTGACCCGACATGACCCAGATTCGAACTTGTCCTAAAGATGACCAAGTTTAACATTCTGACTAAGTTTCATGAAGATATAGTCATAAATATGGCCTCTAGGGTGTTAACAAGCTTTTCCTTTAATTTGATCTGGTGATCTAGTTTTTGACCCAACCTAACCCAGATTTGAACCTGAGCTATAGATCATCATGATTAACATTTTGACCAAGTTTCATTAAGATATGAGCATAAATGTGGCCTCTACAGTGTAAACTAGCTTTTCCTTTGATTTGACCTGGTGACCTAGTTTTTGACCCTATATGACCCAGATTCAAACTGGACCTTAAGATCATCAATATTAACATTCTGACCAAGTTTCATGAAGAGACAGTCATAAATGCAGCCTTTACAGTATTAACAAGCTTTTCCTTTGATTTGACCTGGTGACCTAGTTTCTGACTCCAGATGACCCAATATCAAACTCGTCCAAGATTTTATTCTGGCCAAGTTTCATTAAGATTGGGCCAAAATTGCGACCTCTATAGAGTGTTAACAAGCTTTTCCTTTGATTTGACCTGGTGACCTAGTTTTTAACCCCAGATGACCCAATATCAAACTTGTCCAAGGTTTTATTGAGTGTAACATTCTGACCAAGTATCATTAAGATTGGGCCAAAAATGTGACCTCTAGAGTGTTAACAGTCAAATTGTTGAAGACGGATGGACGACGACGGACACAGGGCGATCACTAAAGCTCACCTTTGAGTACTTCATGCTCAGGTGAGCTAATAATAAATTTACCTTGACATCAACTTGGAAATCAAAGAGGTCAACTCTCTGCCAATTGCTTCCATCAAGGGCAAGAAGGTTCCAGAACTGAAATAAACAAAAAATAGTATTAGATTTGATTAAAACTTAACAATTGTAAGTTTGATTGTAGAAAGACAGAGACGACTACGGTGTCACTCTCAAGTCCCTTTCTTAGAAAAAACTTTACGAGTACTAAAATTAGAGACTAGTATCAGAATGCAGCCTTATCATTCGTCAGTTTCAAAATTGTAATCAGACAGAATTAACCAATCAGAGGCTTGGTCCTGAGACTGGTCTCCAAGCTTAATACTTTACCTCTGACTTTAATGGAGACAGACTATATCACAGTCAGGTGAAACTGTGTTGTCAACCACTACACCCATTCTCACTTAAACAGTATATATTACGTTAAAGGGTTACTGGTATTTTCTTTGTAATGTATAATTTTATGAACAGTTTCATCAATATATCATGCAATGCAGATAGTAGACCAAATCAATTTACTTACACTACATGGATTCATTTCTAACAACAAATATTATTTATCTACGTAATAAAGTTTTAAGACAAAAAAGAAAAAAAACTATTTGACAGAAAGACAAGATCGGCTTTAACAATACTACAAAATCTGAAGCTTTAAAATATTTATGACAAGCAGTCTTCTAAGTATGACATAAAATGAAATCTTCTTATGAATTTACATTTCATCAGGTCCTGTTTAATCGCCACTAGTATCCCAGCAGCCTCTTGGGCATTATTTAACTTCCAGTGTAACAGAATTAATGTCGCATCTCCCAGAATGTGACAATTTCACTTGTCTGTAACACACTAGACTAGGTATTATTGCTCTAGTATTTGGAACTAAATGTCAGGAAATCGCATCAAATGCACAATTATAAAAATATATTTTCAAAAAGAAAAATCAATACAGTTTCAATGCAAGCTCAGCTGCATTAGGTAAAAGTCACATTAACAATGATCATAAAACTGTCTTTATATAATGACTCCAGTGCCAAGGTAATTAGCAAGTCTGAAAATGAATCATTGATAGGTGCCTTACATACAGGTCTATATAAGAGGGAGACAACTTCAACCATTAGCCTTCTGGTGGCAAGTGATTCTGCCTTTGCGACCAGTGCATGCAGACCAAGATCAGCCTGCACATCTGTGCAGGTTGATCATGGTCCGCACTGTTCGCTATTCAGTCAGTAAATTTTCAGTGAACACCCCTTTGAAAAAGAAGTGGCACTGCCGAAATTGAATGATGAACCAGTCCATTTTAGAAATCTAGCATTGGGTAAAGTTAAAAACTCTGGAGTATCTAGTGTAAACAGTAGTGAATACTGTCATGCATTAATGATTAAGAATGAAGCTTAATCATTATATATTAAATAAAACTGAACCTCCTTATAAATCTGACTGTTTTATTTGGTCTGGGCAAGAAAGTCCTTTTAATACCTCACGACCTTGACCTTAAAGAAAAACAATATGGTAAGTTTCTCGCATATTGTCATGTTATAAACATTTGTGTCTAACTTCTTATGTACAAAGTGTATAGTGCCTCGCATAATAATTTGTTTTGTAATAAACATTTGTGTAAATTTTCAACTTCTTAAATAAAAAGAGTAATGCCTCGCATATTGTTGTGTAATAAACATTTGTGTCAAGTGTAAACTTCTTATGTACAAAGTGTATTGCCCCGCATATTGTTTTGTAATAAACTTTTGTGTAAATTTTCAACTTCTTAAATAAAAAGAGTAGTGCCTCGCATATTCTTATGCAATAAACATTTGAGTCGAGTTTAAACTTCTTATGCACAAAGTATGGTGCCTCGCAAATTGTTATGTAATAAACATTTGTGTTAAGTTTAAACCACTTTTTGTACAAAGTGTAGTGCCTTGCATATTGTTATGCAATAAACATTTGTGTCAAGTTTAAACTTCATACATACCAAGTGTACATAAATTTATTTGGAATGTAGGGTGTCAAACTCATGACCTGGACACGACTGCCTGAGCCAGGAGAATACTGGATGGACAGCAGGGATCATCCTACAAGGAGATTTGAGCGATATCGTCGCTGTAAAGTCAGCCACTTCGCCTAATTATCGCCTCCAGGCGAAATCCGAATCACCGAGTTTTTCTGAGTGTTGTAATCTGTTTTCTTAAAGTTGTAAAACTTGATGAATATTCTAGATTAAATTACCGATAAATCCATAGTCAACCCCGCCTACTCGCCCGTCAAACTTCAGCCAATCGTATTGTTAATATCCCACAGTGTTAATCAATAATATTGTAAGCCGCCGCCATTTTGAAAATTTTCAATCGGCGTGTAAAAAGCCGACAAACTTAACGAGTGCATGATCTTATGCATCAATTGTATATTATTTATTGATCTGACTGATTTTATTAAAACTTACTTCAAAAAATATTTCAAATACGGCCAATTTCTGTAAATGAATTGCCCGGGCACTGTTGATAATAAAAATACGATTCCGCGGACGTCTAAACTGCCGTACAAAATTATTGTAAAAAGATCACCAGTATCTATGAGTTTGGTATTATTTTGAGATTAATAAATATATCAGTTAGATGTATAAATCTGAACAAGCTGATGCAAGAATCAGGCATTATTAAAGCACGAGAATCGAAACATGAATGAAAATTTTCATGGCGTTCCGTAAGTGCACCTGATAAACTTACGAGTTTCGGACGTGTAAATTTCGGGTAAAAAATTTAAGGCAACTTTTTCATAGCTAAGTTAATACTGTATTTAGAAATTCATGAAAATAATAATGCAATAATCAATTTCCTTAAATAATTACTGTTTATAAGTTATAGCAAGACCCACAGAAAGTGGAAATATATAATTATAGGCAGGAAAATGAATACTATATCGAATCTTCTCCTTATAATTTCCTCGATTTCTCCCTAAATTCTGCGGAGGGAGAAGTCACTAAAAATCTCCCTAAAATTTTGACCTAGGATGATCCCTGGACAGAATTGATTACTAAATGGCTTCCATCAAATGACAGGGCCCTAGTGATTAAGAAATTTACTAAATACAAGATGTACCTTCATCTTCTGGTCTGAGGGGTGGGGATAAATAAAATATTAAGGAATTTCAAACTGTCAAATGAAGCTTGAATAGAGCAAATTGTGAAAGAGATGATTAAGAGAGTTTACAATCAATATACTAGGAAAGAGCCTTATCTTGAGAGAATCTTGCCAGTATTGATTGCTCAAATTCTCACTTTATGTCATTTTGTGATCTACAGGCTGAACCAAAATGACTCAATCTAATGTTAGAAAATCATTATACCTTTTAAACTTAATGCCCACTTCACATTTATAATGAAATGTGAGAGTATAATATTGCCTCAGTGAATAGCTGATTCAATTTCATAGAATATTGCTGAATTCAATAAATCATTCTGTCAATTAAATAATTTAATGTTAAAGTCTTTGTGTAACATTTCAATTAATATCTATTTAATCAAACATTAATTTGTACTTTTCCCAAACATCTTGCAGAGCAAAATATTCAGAAATACTGCACAGTGCTGATTTCTGGATGACAATAAAATGCTGAAGTACATCTTATTTAATTTGTGACTTCAAAACATTTGTCTATTCAGGGACTTTCAGTGCTATATACAGACAAATAGATGTATAATAAATATTCAGTGTGAAATCATTAAATTTCGTCGGGCTAATTTCTAAGGGAAATGCATTTGTGGTAAATATTTTACCAGACAATCTTTACAATAAATAGTTTCACTTATTTTTTGATAGAATTAACATTATAACAGTACTGCTGTCAGTAGAGCATAATATGCCAAAAGAAATGCGCCTATCAAATTTGAGGGTTGTAAGTCATTGTCACAAAATAATGAGCATAAAGGGATATACAAGCAATCACTGTGACCTTGACCTTTGACCAACTGACCTCTAAATCAAAAGGGTTCATTTACAGCCCAATGGCAATGTGCCTACAAAGTTTGAAGGTTTGCAGGTAAAAACACTTTCAAAATAATTAGAAGAAACATTTTTTGTTGGAACAGCCAATGTGACCTTAACCTTTAACCCTATGCTCTCGAAGTCAATAGGGGTCACCCACTACCTGTAGGCAATGTGCCTGAAATGTAAGTCATGGGGTTCTCAAGATAGAGAGTGGCAAATGTTTTTGAAACAGCAGTCACTTTGACCTAAACCTTTGACACAATGAAATTAAAATCAATAGGGGTCATTTAAATCAACAGGGATCATCCACTACACATAAGCTATGTGCATGCCAAGTTTGAAGATCATAGGTCAAGGCATTCTCAAGGTTTTACATGTTTGTACCAAACAGCCCTTTTATCCATTGACCTTAAACAGTCAATAGGGGTCATGCATTGCCTATGTGCCTGCAAAATGTGTGGATCTAAAAAAAACTATTTTATTTCTACGGCACCTGAGACGAGGCTTATTATATAAATAACAGAAACTGATATTGTCTGCAAGAATTAGTTTACAGGAAAATCAATGTAGGAGACTAATTTCATTGTAATAGTAGTCATGCAGTATCCTGATTTTAAATTGCCTCAAAATTGGCTTTAAGTACCCAGGCAGCTGCAAGACTTTTCCTTTGTGTGTCTGATTTTTATCACCAACCACTATAACAATTCATGGCATAATGACTGCAGGGGAATTCTTTATGTTTTCTTCAGACCTATGCATGAGACACATAAATCTCCTATTTCTTTTACAGAGCATTAAAATAACTTACATACCTGAAACAATTCATACCATATACTAAGAACAGCATGGCAAAAAAAAAAAAACTGTGTTGGACTTTAAAGTTTGTTGCAGTTATTTTTTTTTCGCATCTGACAGAAATAAACTTTTAAAATATTCATGTCTCGGAGATACAATAGAAAGTCATTGTAATATAACATCTTTTGCTATTACCAGGATATTGGCAAGAAATAAATTTTCATTTGATACCCTCCTGGCTGTATGTGCATTTCAAGAAAGAACATTCTCTGTATTGATTGGCTGATGTTTTACAGTCTGTAAAATGATAAATGTCATATTGTAAGACATTTTGAGTCAGCATTCATCATAAAAAAGAGCAGTATGCGTCAGCTGCAGTTATATATTTTATTAAATTAAGGAAGCTGTTAAGTGATAAAGAAGCTTTGTACATAGAATAGTCCAAATATCCCTAAGCTGGGCTAGTTGTACAATGGATATTTTCTGGAAACAGCTAGAGACATTTTTATAACACTGACTCTGTATTGTACTATCAAGAAAAACATTTTCGTACAATGTGAGGCTAGAAAGCATGTCTCAACATTACTCAATTCAAAGAAGAAAGTATTATTTCCTTCTGGCTTAAAACTTAAAACTGCAGACTCTTAAATTTCAGGGTGTTCAGCTTCTATCAAATTACATCTACTAAATTAAAATTCACAACAATAATCTCCATAATCCATGACACAAAACATCCTAGTACATCTTTGTTTGTATTTTTCTAAACAAAAGAATTTCCAGAAACCAGCTGGACAGCTTCCTCATATAAAAAAAATTCTACACCTCTAGGGATGTTTTGAACCCATAGCAGGGAAAGCAAATTATTAAAAGTCACTGACTTTAACCACTGTGCCAAGGAGAGACTTCTTGTATCTTTGCAGAAACAGACACTAGGAATAGTAATGCTGCAAAACCTGGGCTATGTACATTAACTTTTTCCTTAACCTTTAGCCTGCTAAATTTCTATAATAGACTGGTCCATCATTCAATTTGGGCAGTACCATTTATCATTTGAAGGGGTGTTTACTGAAAATTTACTGACTGAATAGCGAACAGTGCAGACCATGATCAGACTGCACGGATGTGCAGGCTGATCTTGGTCTGCACTGGTCACAAAGGCAGAATCACTTGCCGCTAGCAGGCTAAAGGTTAAAGGGGCATAACCTAAGCTTTAACTGAAAATTCTGGGATCGCGAGCTTCAATTAAAGATTTTTGCTCTAAAAACTGCAGAGGCAGTGTCACTGTCTCAGCATTTCTAGATGAAGAAATTTCCTCTAGTATTTTGAGTAACATTTATGAATAACCTGTAATTCAAATAGCCATACTTGTTGCAATATTTTACAAATTACTATTGAATTATAAGCTAAAACATCTCAAAACTGCATTCATCTTAAGTTACTTATTTATACAGCTTCCAGTTTTAGCAATATGATTTTTTCTTGTACAATGACAAAGCAAGATTTCAGTCTCACCTTTCTTTAAAGTAGCTGCAATACTTTCAATAAACTTCATGATCAATGATATGTTAAAGAGGTTGTGGGAGGCTGCATGTTGGGACTCAAGCCAACATATAAAGTGAGAACTGGCAGTGGGAGTCTGCATGTCAGCTTCAAACCAGAATAAAAAGTGAGAACTATGGCTGTGGGTAGCATGTCAACTTCAAACCAGAACGAAAACTGAGAGTAACTTGATGGAGGCAAAACTGGCTTCAAACCAGAATTAACTCGAGCATTAGTTGTGGGAGACCATCAGAATGAAACCACTATGATAACAAAATGCATGCATTGCAGACTGATCACTAGACAAGAAAAACGGGTTTTTGTGGCCTAATATTTAGGTTCACTGCAGACTGATCACTAGACAAGTAAACAGGGTTTTGTTGCTAAATATCTAGGTTCACTGCAGATCGATTACTAGACAAGTAAACGGGGTTGTTGCTAAATATCTAGGTTCAATGCAGATCGATTACTAGACAAGTAAACAGGGTTTTGTTGCTAAATATCTAGGTTCACTGCAGATCGATCACTAGACAAGTAAACAGGGTTTTGTTGCTAAATATATAGGTTCACTGCAGATTGATTACTAGACAAGTAAACAGGGTTTTGTTGCTAAATATTTAGGTTCACTGCAGACTGATTACTAGACAAGTAAACAGGGTTTTGTGGCCAAATATTTAGGTTCACTGCAGACTGATTACTAGACAAGTAAACAGGGTTTTGTGGCCAAATATGTAGGTTCACTGCAGACTGATTACTAGACAAGTAAACAGGGTTTTGTGGCCAAATATTTAGGTTCACTGCAGATCGATCACTAGACTAGTAAACTGGGTTTTGTTGCTAAATATTTAGGTTCACTGCAGATCGATCACTAGACTAGTAAACAGGGTTTTGTTGCTAAATATTTAGGTTCACTGCAGATCGATCACTAGACAAGTAAACAGGGTTTTGTTGCTAAATATTTAGGTTCACTGCAGATCGATCACTTGATAAGTAAACAGGGTTTTGTTGCTAAATATATAGGTTCACTGCAGATCGATCACTAGACAAGTAAACAGGGTTTTGTTGCTAAATATTTAGGTTCACTGCAGACTGATCACTAGACAAGTAAACAGGGTTTTGTTGCTAAATATTTAGGTTCACTGCAGACTGATTACTAGACAAGTAAACAGGGTTTTGTGGCCAAATATTTAGGTTCACTGCAGACTGATCACTTGACAAGTAAACAGGGTTTTGTTGCTAAATATTTAGGTTCACTGCAGATCGATCACTTGACAAGTAAACAGGGTTTTGTTGCTAAATATCTAGGTTCACTGCAGATCGATCACTAGACAAGTAAACAGGGTTTTGTTGCTAAATATCTAGGTTCACTGCAGACTGATCACTAGACAAGTAAACAGGGTTTTGTTGCTAAATATCTAGGTTCACTGCAGACTGATCACTAGGCAAGTAAACAGGGTTTTGTAGTAAACAGGGTTTTGTTGCTAAATATCTAGGTTCACTGCAGACTGATCACTAGGCAAGTAAACAGGGTTTTGTTGCTAAATATCTAGGTTCACTGCAGACTGATCACTAGACAAGTAAACAGGGTTTTGTTGCTAAATATCTAGGTTCACTGCAGATCGATCACTAGACAAGTAAACAGGGTTTTGTTGCTAAATATCTAGGTTCACTGCAGACTGATCACTAGACAAGTAAACAGGGTTTTGTTGCTAAATATTTAGGTTCACTGCAGATTGATTACTAGACAAGTAAACAGGGTTTCTGTGACCAAATATTTAGGTACACTGACCACTAGTTAAATTATGGGGATCTCAATGACCCACTAGTTAAGGTCACTGACTGACTTACTTGGCATTCACAGCTGTAGGTTTTCAATCTTGTTAGGGATTAAAATTCATTCAGGTAACCAAGTCACTCATCTGGCTTGCTGTTATTCATTCAAAATTCTCTTTTAAGATTGAAATAATGCTTGAAGTGGCATGTAGGATCTTATAATAATTTCATCAAATGTACAGGAACTGTTTATCAGAAGATTATTTTCATCAGTCATTTTCAAATATTATGGTCTAACTTATAAAAGTGAATTTGCAATGCCATTCTTTTCTACAAACACAATCAATTCTTCCCAAATTAGGTTTGATCTATTCTAAATAGTTAATGCTACAAAATTTCTATAATAGCTGACTGCATGTCTCTGAGAGAATGCAGATACTGATAACTACTAGTACTGATGCCTTGCCAGAGCTATATATACTGTTTAACACTATAATTTTTCTCCAAGATAGTAACACATGCTTAAAACTGTAGAATGAAATGCTCTTCTGGAGATATCAACCCCTTTTTACACCAAGGTGTGACAAAATTCCATCTCACATACCCTGATATGCTCACAAAAGGTACACCATTCACTGGAATCATTTTATTTGCAGCTGTAAGAATTACGCCTACATTCGTTTTTACACTGAAGATATTATAAGTAAAAGACTGCCAAAAATAAAGTTCACAATGTAAAAATATGGAACTATTTTAAGTGCCTGGAGTTATGCAACTCAGCCATTATGACTGACTACTCCATCTGATTTTTAACTACAAAGCTTACAATTAAGCCTTTTTATTACTTAACAGCTTCGGTAATTTAATAAATATATATTTCTGCAGATGATGCAAAATGCTCTTTTTATGATAAATGCTGCCTCAAAATGTCTAATACAAAATGACATTTATCATTTTACAGACAGTAAAATTATATCAATACAAAATTTAATGCTCTTTCTTGACATGCATAAACAGAGCTGGAAGGGTATCAAATGAATATTTATTTCTTGCCAACATTTTAGGAACTGCTAGAAATGTTACATAATAACATATTTATCACCAAAACAATAATGAATATTTAAACGGAAACACTTTTGTAAGATGTGAAATTGACACAGAACATGTCTGAACATTGCACAATTTATTTTGTCCAAAACAAAATCTTAAACACGAATAGGAATTTCAAAGCAAAAAGTCACATCTCATTTTGATTAAGTGTAATCCACCTTTAAAGGGCACTGACCTCCAGATCATTCTACAACAAAACAAGAGGGCCTTGAAGGCCCTGTATCACTCACCTGACCTATGGACCTAAAGATCAGATCATCAAGATTAACATTCTGACAAAGTTTCATTAAGATATGGTCATAAATGTGGCCTCTAAAGTATTAACTTGCTTTTTCCTTCGATCTGACCTAGTGACCTAGTTTTTGACCCCACATGACCCAGACTCGAACCTGACCTGAAGATCATAAAGATTAACATTCTGACCATGTTTCATGAAGATACAATCATAAATGTGGCCTCTAGATTGTTTACAAGTTTAACTTTGATCTGACCTGGTGACCTAGTTTTTTACCCCACTTGACCCAGACTGGAAACTGACCTAAAGATCATCAAGGTTAACATTCTGACCAAGTTTCATTAAGATACGGTCATAAATGTGGCCTCTAGAGAGTTATCTAGCTTTTCCTTTGATTTGACCTAGTGACCTAGTTTTGACCCCACATGACCCAGATTTGAACTTGACCTAAAGATCATCAAGGTTAACATTCTGACCAAGATTCATGAACAAACAGTCATAAATGTGACCTCTAGAGTGTTAACAGGTTTTTCCTTTGATTTTTTGACCTGGTGACCTAGTTTTTGATCCCACATAATCCAGATTCGAACTTGACCTAGAGGTCATCAAGACAAACATTCTGATTAAGTTTCATAGAGATATAGCCACGAATGTGGTCTCTAGAGTGTTAACAAGCTTTTCCTTTGATTTGAGCTGGTGGCCTAGTTTGTGACCTCAGATGATCCAAAAACGAACTCGTCCAAGATTTTATTGAGGGTAACATTCCGATCAAGTTTAATAGAGATATTGCCACAAATGTGGCCTCTAGAGAGTTAACAAGCTTTTCCTCTGATGTGACCTGTGACCTGACCCCACCTGACCAAGATTTGAACTTTACCTATAGATCATCAAGATTAACATTCTGACCAAGTTTCATTAAGATATGGTCATAAATGTGGCCTCTAGAGTGTTAACTAGCTTTTCCTTTGATTTGACCTGGTGACCTAGTTTTTTACCTCGGATGACCCAGATTCTAACTTACCCTATAGATCATCAAGATTTACATTCTGACCAAGTTTCATGAAGATACAGTCAAAAGTGTGGCCTATACAGTGTTAACAAGCTTTCCTTTTGATTTGACCTGGTGACCTAGTTTTTGATCCCAGATGACCCAATATTGAACTCGTCCAAGACTTTATTGAGGGTAACATTCTGACCAAGTTTCATTAAGATTGGGCCAAAATTGTGACCTCTAGAGTGCTAACAAGCTTTTCCTTTGATTTGACCTGGTGACCTAGTTTTTCACCCAAGATGACCCAATATCGAATCTGTCCAAGATTTTAATGAGGGTAACATTCTGACCAAGTTTCATTAAGATTGGGCCAAAATTGTGACCTCTAGAGTGTTAACAAGCTTTTCCTTTGATTTGAACTGGTGACCTAGTTTTTTAACCCAGATGACCTAGATTCAAGATTACCCTAAAGATCATCAAGATTAACATTCTGACCAAGTTTCATGAAGATACAGTCATATATGTGACCTCTAGAGTGTTAACAAGCTTTTCCTTTGATTTGACCTGGTGACCTAGTTTTTTACCCCAGATAACCCAGATTCGAACTTACTCTAAAGACCATCAAGATTAAAATTCTGACCAAGTTTCATTAAGATTAGGCTTTAGAGTGTTAATAAGCTTTTCTATTGATTTGACCTGGTGACCTAGTTTTTGATCCCAGATGACCCAATATTGAACTCGTCCAAGACTTTATTGAGGGTAACATTCTGACCAAGTTTCATTAAGATTGGGCCAAAATTGTGACCTCTAGAGTGCTAACAAGCTTTTCCTTTGATTTGACCTGGTGACCTAGTTTTTGACCCCAGATGACCCAATATCGAATCTGTCCAAGATTTTAATGAGGGTAACATTCTGACCAAGTTTCATTAAGATTGGGCCAAAATTGTGACCTCTAGAGTGTTAACAAGCTTTTCCTTTGATTTGACCTGGTGACCTAGTTTTTTACCCCAGATAACCCAGATTCAAACTTACTCTAAAGACCATCAAGATTAAAATTCTGACCAAGTTTCATTAAGATTAGGCTTTAGAGTGTTAATAAGCTTTTCTATTGATTTGACCTGGTGACCTAGTTTTTGACCCCAGATGACCCATGGTGTATTGGTCAAGAACGCAGCAACGTTTTACTGCCACAGCAGCCTGAGTTTGATTCCAGACACAGTCATTTTTTTTTTCTTGATTTGGCATTTTTAAGATTGACTAAGTTTAGAAACAAAAAGTCATGTTCTAAAGTTTATATGACCAAACTTCAATTTTAAAGAAAGAATATTTCAAGCCAAAATCTGGAGTGCCTTTAACACCAGACAAACAACAGATACTGCAATACTATACATTCAGGATATTGCTTCTATCTTATAATTTGTAATTTAATAGCCATACTACATTTTACAGTAATAATATTGGAACTGCATGCTAGAACGACTCAAAATCTAAATTACTTTGTTGTTTATGGATTCCAGTTTTAGAAAACAGTTGTATTCCCGTACAATAACAAAGCAACATAATGCCAGCAAGGAAAAATATGTCTGCAAACAAAACTCTTACTTAATATTGACGCATTGATAAATCTGCATGTCTGTCATAAATCTGTCTCACTGTACTTCTTTAAAGGCGTACGCTAGAATTCTCTGTATATGAGATGGGCGAAAATTTTCCCAATAACAGAATTTCTTTAAACTTTGGATATTGAAGGACAATCATCTAAGAAACAAAAAAATGCAATAAAAATCATAGGTCACCGGATTCGAAAAAGAGTTATCTGCCCTTGAAAACATCATTTTTGGGGGAAACGTCGTTTTCAAGGGCAGATAACTCTTTTTCAATACCGGTGACCTATGATTTTTATTGCAATTTTTTGTACCAAATTCTAGCATACGTCCTTAATGTAATGACAAACAGAAATTTCCGCTTCATTACATATTCTCTGTATGTGACTTTGGCATTCTCCGGTATGAATGGAAAGTCAGGTGCTCCGTATGAGCTACATTATCATCAGCTGAATACCGAAACACCATACAAGAACATGCAATCAATACTGGTCCACTACCTTAATAAACAGTCTCAGTTATCTAAATTCTTAAGGCAGCTGTGATTTAACTTGAACAGACTGACCAATGATAATTATCTCCTTCATAATAGTTGGAGGCTTTAAATAGCCTAGCACCAAGCTATATTGAAAACTGAAAACTGTCGATATTGATCAAAAAATCTTATAATCACAGCAAACTGATCATTACCTAAGTAAGGAAACCAGTTCACATACTGGCAAAGCTGCATAATTACAGACACTATTAAGCAGCTATGGTCACTGACTGCCTTTACATATTTTAGACTAAAAACATTGCACAAAACATGCCCTAGGAAGGGCATATACACATAAATTCTGCTGAAGAGTTAGTACCCTAACCTCCCTAACCTTTGGTTATGAAAGGCCATTGGATCTTTCCGGTAACCATCTTAAGTCTGTTATAATGCCTGAAGTGGCATCTGGGGTCTTAATTCAACTTTTACACAAGTCTTGAACTTTGCCAACTTTTGTAATTTAATACAATAACCCATACTATCCCAGTATCACTCACTCCAGAGCTGTATCATGTATGGTAGGCTCAGGTTACTGTTCTGTACATGGCATTAGGTTTGTTTGCTTCACCTTGATTTGGTTTAAAGACAATAAAGTCATTTATTTAACAGTATTTCAACAATGGTCAGTTGACCTGACAGGTATTCAAATATTTTGTACTAGAGCCAAATAGTTCTCCATGTAAGTTAAACTGAAAATTGCAGCTGTCTGGAGCTGAGGTTTTAATTTACATTCTGTGCCAATTTCCAAATAAGTATCAGTCTTTTAAAGTTTAGTTTAGTTTCAGACTTTCAAAACTAAAGAATAATGGTCCTGCGTATACTTTGGTTCTGCAAAAAGACTTTATCAAGTATTATAACAAGAGCGCCACCATTTGGCAATATAGGCCCGAAGGCTTACATCATTGGATGGGAGCAAAATTTTCTCTGCACGTCATCTTGGTGTGGTGAACATTTGTGTCAAGTTTCTTTGAAATCCTTCAAGGGGTTCAAGAGTTACAGAGCGGACACGAAACAAACTGATATGACCTTTGACTCCTAAGTGTGACCTTGACCTTGAAGCGAGACATCCAAAACATGCGCTCTGCACATCCTCTCGGTGTGGTGAACTTTTGTGTAAAGTTTCCTTGAAATCCTTCTAGGGGTTCAAGGGTTACAGAGCGGACACAAAATTGCTAACGGACAGATGGACGGACGGACAGACGGACACCAGCGTCATAACATAATACGTCCCTTTGGGCGTATAACAAGAAAGGCAAGTAAGCCCATGATCAACATCTTGAACCATGTAAGTTTTTCCTGAAATTTTTGTCAGTAGATGCTAGTCATCTTTTTTCTAATTTTGGTTTGAAACAACTGTTCCAATCGAAAAGTTTAAGTTGTCCCAAGGAACAATGCATAAAATGAACACTGCTTAAATATGAGAATCTACATTCTCTCAATAAAAACGCCCCCACAAAGCGAAAAAACAGCAATTTTTGCTAGAATCGACACTTTATAAAATTAAATATTAACAAAATGTTTTATACAACAAGTGTTCTAGAATCCACTGACTTGCTATAAAAAACATACAGGCAGGATCAATACTTCCCACATTAAGGCATGATCTATCCTAAATACTTAACGCAATAAAATTTCTATAATAACTGGTTGCATATCTCTGAGAGAACGCAATTACTGGTAATTACTAGTATTTATGCCATGCAAGAGCGGTATATATTGTTTAAATTCTCTCTAAGAAACTGTTAATACCATTATTTTTTCCAAGACAATACAGATTCCTTAATGTTGCAGAACTTACTGCATTTCTGGAGACAATCCCCTTTGGGTGGTTGACAGAAAAGTTAATTTCATGCACTGTAAAATCTTTAATTTTCATGGGGGACTAATTTTGCATGGATTCTGTGGTTAAGTCAATCCACAAAATGAAATTACAATGAACGGTAAACTTCCCAGTCATTTCATGTGCAAAATTTGAGATCCACAAAATCCTATCCTAATGAAAAGAGTTTATAGCCAAAACTATAAAATTCCTTACGAGCATGTTAACCTTTGCCCTGGTAAATTATTCAATTTGGGCAGTTCCACTTATTATTTAAAGGGGTGTTCACTGAAAATTTACTGACTGAATAGCAAACAGCTAGTGTACAGACCATGATCAGTCCGTGCAGGCTGATCTTAGACTGCACTGGTCACAAAGGCAAAATCACTTGCTGCCAGCAGGCTAAATGTTTACAAGAGCCATTATGCTCGACTATTCGAATTGTTGTCCCAGAAGCAGGAAAATTACCCTAAATGTTAAGGTATTGGACCTGTAATAGAGTACCTCTTTTTTGAAGAGTATTCAATTCCTACCATAAACCTACTTTGACTGCAGTAGGTTCAATCCCACTGGGACCAAAATGATTTTTTCCATATTTTCCTTTTCTTTTAATAAGTTTTTACTTCTTTCAAGACTTATTATGGATGTATTGTACAAAAGTGGAAAATTTTCATTTTATAAGCGATTTCTTGCTGTGCAAAGTGAATTAACCTCTGAATCAGGATGGGTAGAGTTAGACATCTTAAAAAATACTGAGTTACATGCGGTAAAAGTTCTCTATTTTGCCTTCATTCTTTTATAATAGATTACATATTGTGGAAGAAATGCAGGTAGGTTTTACTTCTGCCCCAAGGCTATTTTTGAATGAAGTGAGCAAAATTCAAAACAGGCCCACAGGAATCGACCTTAATTTTTCAATGTTGGAGTTAGAATTCTATCTCATTAAATCTGAGTACTTGAGGCACCCTAGAAAAAACGATATTTACTGTACTAGTTTTATTTTGTGTTTTATAATTGTTTAACAATAGTTTGATGTTTCTTTTATCAAAATTAATGCTGTAATGAATTCTCTGCAAATGTTTTAGATAGTGGCCATCACACTGAAATTGTTCTCTACTTGAGCTTGAGGAAATACCATAAATTATAAAAAATTTACAAAAAATGCTATGACCAAGTTTTATAAACCAGAAGAAATCTGTGAAGTTTCAATTCAACATCTGCATTACTTTTTGAGATAGTAACTTTTATGTTAAACTTTAACCAGGATTTAAGTCCAAAAAGGGGCATAATTTGGCCAAAATGCATGTCAGAGTTATGGGTTTTGACCCCAGTGAGGTTGGTAATTGACCTAGAAAAAGAAAAAAATAAGTTTCAAAGCTACATGCCTTTAAATGATAGCTATACGTACTTGCATGCAAAACTTTAACCAAGGTGTGATGCCAACGACAACACCAGGGTAAGCAGAATAGCTCAGACTTGAATAGCGGAGTTAAAAATGATTGTAAACAAAGATCACATAAAACAAGAGCACCGCCTTGCGGGTGCTGATGCTCATCTGATTTTTTTTGTATAATAGAAATATTGTCCTACCCATGATTTTCTAAGTCTAAAAAGGGCCATCACTCTTGCAAAAAGCAGGATAGAGTTATGTTTCTTGATGTACAGTGTCCACTTATGATGGTGAAAAACTGTTGCAAGTTTTAAAGCAATAGCTTTGATAGTTTATGAGAAAAGTTGACTTAAACATAATATTCAACCAAGAAAATGATTTTTCTAAGTCCAAAAAGGGCAATAATTATTGCAAAAAGCAGGATGGAGTTATGTTGCTTGCTGTACAGGGTCAGCTTATGATGGTGAACAAGAGTTGCAAGTTTTAAAGCAATAGCTTCGATAGTTTAAGAGAAAAAGTTGACCTAAACATAAAACTTAACCAAGAAATCTGATATTTTCTAAGTCCAAAAGGGGCCATAAATCTTGCAAAAAGCAGGATGGAGTTATGTTTCTTGCTGTACAGGGTCAGCTTATGATGGTGAACAAGTGTTGCAAGTTTTAAAGGAATAGCTTTGATAGTTTAGGATAAAAGCTGACCTAAACATAAAACTTAACCAAGAAAACTGATTTTCTAAGTCCAAAAGGGGCAATAATTCTTGCAAAAAGCAAGATGGAGTTAAGTTTCTTGATGTACAGGGTCTGCTCATGATGGTGAACAAGTATTCCAAGTTTCAAAGCAATAGCTTTGATAGTTTAGGAGAAAAGTTGACCTAAACATAAAACTTAACCAAGAAATCTGATATTTTCTAAGTACAAAAGGGGCCATAAATCTTGCAAAAAGCAAGATGGAGTTATGTTTCTTGCTATACAGGGTCAGCTTATGATGGTGAACAAGTATTCCAAGTTTCAAAGCAATAGCTTTGATAGTTTAGGAGAAAAGCTGACCTAAACATAAAACTTAACCAGGCAACGCCGACGCAGACGCCGACGCCGACACCGACGCCGACGCCGACGCCGACAACCGCTCAAGTGATGACAATAACTCATCATTTTTTTTCAAAAAATCAGATGAGCTAAAAATAACTTAAAAAGCTTGTTTATCTGATCAACTTTTCTACATTTTATTGATGTACATATCATATCACTGAAAAACCCTACAATTCTGCTTTGAGTGTTACATTGTTGAATAGTTTCAAGTATCAATTTCCTGTATGTATCTCTAAATAGACTTATGCCATTCTTTTCCATGAAATAGTGAATCACACAGCTGATAATTAAGGTCTATAAATAACACCAACACAATTTCAGTCATTTTGCAACCTTCAAGGTCAGATCCGTGGTGCCCTTCGGACATCGTTTCTGGCACAGCTAGGTGGTCACACGGGTAGTCCAAGTGTAACCTTATTCATGATGAGTGGATAGCTTCGAGATATGAAACAAGTTCTATATCTAAAACAGGGTGGTGACAGGAAATAGATTCAAGGTCAGTAACCGTCCGTAACCACTCTGCTACACAAACTACTTTCAAACTGCTTCTCAATATTTACACTTTTGTAGCAATACATTATGTATAACAGCTGAAGTACTGTATATTAAACCTGCTTTCTCCAAAAAAGCAATATATACTGACAAATACAGTGAAACCATTTGATTTTGCAGACAAGAAATTTTGTGGTTTGAACCAAAATGGTTATTTCCTGGATATAAATTTGTGGTTTTTAACCTTTAAACATCAAATGAATGTGTATTTTATTTTGTCTTTGGATTTAATTTTGTGGATTGAATTGACCTTGAAATTCACAAAAATCATTCCAACAAATATTAATGAATTAACAGTATCTATATGAGACCTAATTTACCTTAGAGACTTGAGCACATCGACACAGGGTCACCACATCTAAGAAGGAGAAAATTCTGAAAAATAGAACAATACTAACATTTTTAAAGACAAGTTTATGTACATACAGTTAATTTTTCAGATAGTTTCAAAAAATGCTCTGGAATTCCAGTTTTCAATGTTAAACATGTTGTAATATCTACCACAAAATCATGGTCAATTGAGGTGACATGTTAATGGTTAACAATTCTCAACTCCAGAACTTTATAAAGCAATAACAGTTTCAAAATAAATCAGCTAGAGCTATCACTCTATAAAGATGATTAATCCCTCCAGATGCCACTTTGATACAGTGAAGGCAAAATGCTTTACTTTCCAATGTGACCTTGACCTTGAACCTACTCACCAAGTTGTGTACTCTGCATGTCATCTTGATCAGGTAAACAATTGACGTTAGTTTTATGAAAATGTTCTAAGCAGTGTTTAGACAATATGGAGCTAACACAAGTTATGCTATTTGTTCTTTGACCTCAAAGACTGACCTTGGACCCAGCGACCTGGGTTTTGCTCTCAGCATGTTGTCTTGATGAAATCAATTACCATTGCAAGTTCTAAAAACATATTCTCAGCAGTTAAGAAAATATAGAGTGGACACCAATTTATAGACTGACAGTGAGTTTTGGCAGACAGTCTGACTTACTGACAAGCACGACTCCAATACAGCCCCAATATACTTTGGTCTCTGGGTGTATAACAATACCATCCTTCTAATATTAACAGTGTTCAAAAAAAAATTTATATAAGTGATTACACCCAAATCTTGTGCTAGGTCATTCAAACCTTTAAGTAATAGTAATGGTTCAAAACAGTTAATAAAACAAAGTGTACTTGCATAGAGATACAATCAAACCAAGTCTGCTAATATGTTGCCTGGTTTTGTTCTATGCTTCCAAAGGATCTTTTCACAGAGTTTATTACATAACTTTCATAAGGGTATGATATTCATTCTTGTGTCAAAATATGGAGACAGCAGGCTCCACACACTTTAAACACAACTACTGTGATATTTTTACAAGATTCTCCCAATATCATTGGTCAGTCAAATAGTCACTGAGTGGTTAGTTAGTTCAGTATTGTTTATAACCATTCTGAGGTATCTTTGGTAGCCAATATGTATTTGAAATCACAAGGAAAGCAGTCATTTCAGGATACTTATAAGTTTGAACTTTACCTCAGAAGAAGTTCCTTTGGCAGTTTCCTGTTGATTTGAGCATCATCATCAGTTATAGAGATTTGTGAAACCTGAAAATACAAATGTAAGAATATTAAATCATCATCAGTCAAAGAGATTTTTTAATCTGAAATGCAAGTGAGTGAATGTAAAATCATTATCATTAAATCAAATATTTTTGGAAACTAAAACATAAAATCATCAGCTAAAGAAATTTAAGAGATTTCTTTACCTGAAATGCATCAATTACAGAAATTCATGAAACATGAAATAACAAGAGCTCGCAGAACACGAAATGCCCCCCTTGACGCATTCATTAATTGCACAAGGAACAGAAATTATTTGGTCGCTGTGCACTGGACATTTTGACGTACTGACATCAAATCAATAATTATGGGTCATTTACCAGTCATAAGTGACCGCTGTATCAAATGTGATCTTAGACTTAAGCATTCTCTAGCTATTTGGCAAAATAAGTTCTGGGTCAATGTGACATTGACCTTTGACCTACTGACCTCAAAATCAATAGGGCTCATCTGCTGGTTATGATCAACCTCCTATTAAGTTTTGTGGTCCTATGCCCAAGCATTCTCAAGATATCGTCCGGAAAGGGTTCAACTGTTCCAGGTCACAGTGACCTTGACCTTTGACCTACTGACCTCAAAATCAATAGGGGTCATTTGCTGGTCATGATCAACCTCTCTCTTAAGTTTCGTGATCCTAGGCCCAAGCATTCTCAAGTTAGTGTCTGGAAACGTTAAACTGTTCCAGGTCACTGTGACCTTGACCTTTGGCCTACTGACCTCAAAATCAATGGGGGTTTTCTGCTTGTCATGACCAACCTCCATAGGCAATTTTCTTGATCCTAGGTCCAAGCATTCTTAAATAATTGTCCAGAAACAGTTTGACTGTTCCAGGTCACTGTGACCTTGACCTTTGACCTACTGACCTCAAAATTCAATAGGGGTCATCTGCTGGTCATGATCAGGTTAGAGACCACCAATTGTTTTCCCATAGACTTACATTGTAACATTATGGCGTGTACGGCCTTCAATACATCGAAACATGTATATCTAATTACAAGTTTTTCAAGAGTTATCTTAGTTCTACCAAAATATCGGACGAAAAATATATGAATAGTGTTACTCTATTTAAGTAATTTTCGTGTGAATGAGATGACCCCGTTTACATCATTGACATGGCGGGAGAAATTCGTTTTGATAAAACTTTTTTTCAATACACATAAAATGTAGCAAATTTTGTCAAAATGTATAATAAAATACTGTAAATGCAGTGAAAAAATATCAATTTTGAAAAAATAATCACTTCCTGGGTTTGTTTACATGACTGACTAATCAGCACGCACAGACGTTACCTTATTCCCAGGTATACACTTACCTCATTCCAAGTAAGTTCCCTGTACTTTTTTGAATTGGTGGTCTCTGACCATCAACCTCCCTTTTAAGTTATGATCCTAGGCCCAAGCATTCTCAAGTTATCATCCGAAAACAGTTCAACTATTCCGGATCACTGTGACCTGGACCTTTGACCTACTGAATTCAAAATCAATATGGGTCATCTGCTGGTCATGATCAACCAACCTATCAAGTTTCGTGATCCTAGGCCTAAGCATTCTCAAGTTAACCTCCGGAAATGTTTTAACTGTTCCGGGTCACTGTGACCTTGACCTTTGACCTACTGACCTCAAAATCAATAGGGGTCATCTGCTGGTCATGACCAACATCCCTATCAACTTTCATGATCCTAGGCCCGAGTGCACTTGAGTTTTCACCCGGAAACCATTTAACTGTTCCAGGTCACTGTGACCTTAACTTTTGACCTACTGACCTCAAAATCAATAGCGGTCATCTGCTGGTTATGACCTTCTTCCCTGTCATCTTTCATGATCCTAGGCCCAAGCGTTCTTGTCTTATCATCTGGAAACCATTTAACTGTTCGGGGTCACTGTGACCTTGACCTTTGACCTACTGACCTCAAAATCAATAATAGTCATCTGCTGGTCATGGCCATCTTTTCTGTCAACTTTCATGATCCTAGGTTGAAGCGTTCTTTACTTATCATCCGGAAACCGTTTAACTGTTCTGGGTCACTGTGACCTTGACCTTTGACCTACTGATCTCAAAATCAATTTGGGTCATCTGCTGGTTATGGCCAACCTCCCTACAAACTTTCATAATCCTAGGCCAAAGTGTTCTTGAGTTATCATCCGGAAACCAATTGGTCTATGGACCAACCGACCAACATAGCAACTTACCAACATCTGCAAAACAATATACCCCAACTTATTTGAAGGGGGTATAAAAATGCAAGAAAATATAATCATCACTTCCAAGATCAATGACACTATAATATTGGATTTACAAGCAGTGTTTTCAAACCTTATGAAAGACAACTAAGTCTACTGTAGAAACTTGATAACAAATCCTGAAATAAAAACATTGTTAACATATAAATGGTTCAAGTCCAGTGGTCTAAAGGATAAATAGGTCAAAAGTCAAACAGTCTGATGGCTCAACAGTCCAAAAATCCAAAACTGAAGAATGATCTAACCCATTAGATTTACAGACCTCTTTAGACTAGTTGGCAGTAACTATCTTAATGACACTGCAATACAGAGACTCCCTATAATTTTTCACTTGTAAGAGTTCTGCTGGTAAAACAAGAGCTGTCCGTAAGACAGCGCGCTCTACTATTGAATTCATGTCTCAATATATATATATTTTTTGTAAAAGTTTGTCAAAAAAAAAAATTAAGTATGAAAGGGGCATAATTTGGTCAAAAATACAAATCAGAGTTATGGGGATTGTTACCACACATGCAGATGATGATGATAGAGATACATTTTAAGTTTCAAGTCATTATCTTATATCATGTAAATTGTACTACCCAGACGAAATGATGACGTCACCACGGTTTTCGATGGTTGGACATGTTTTAACATGGTCAACCATCAAATACCATCGTGAAAACATGCATGGTCAGGAGCACGGGCGGCCATGGTCGACCATTCTGAGATAAGACTGGCCATGGTCGACGATGGTCAGAAAAGACGATCATCAGTTTGACCATGGTCTACAGTGATCAACTTTTTTCTACCATGGTCATGTTAGTAATTTTCACACTTATCAAGTTTTACAATGTACCAAAGACGCCTGACTGCATTTTGGCTCCAAAAGTTTTCCTAGTTAAAGCAGAGTTTTCCTGCATTTAAAGACAGATTCAAAGGTAAACTTTCATAGTCTGACTATAATTTGTTGTCAACTTAGAAATTTTATGACAAATAAATGACTGACTTGCAAAAATAGATATAGACTGCAATTGTCATGTGTTTTCACGACCCTTTCAAATTCATATTTATACATTTATAGGTTACATTCTACCAGTTCAATTCCTTATTTATTTCATATTAATAACAAAACATTCAGACCTCATTTTCAGCACTTTAGAGCATTTCAATGATATGAAAACCATATATGGTCATTTAGTATAACATGTCTTCTTATCAAAACTAGAAAAATATTGACATGTTATGTTGTATATAAGAAAAATAATCTGTTCTGAGAAACATCACCCTCTAAAAATGCCCCCATGAAAACAGCCGTTTAGCAATTACGCGTAGGTAGACATTTTTCGCAAAGAATAAAACTTATTCCAGGAAATTTACAATGAAAATGGTCTAGATCTACGGTATTCTCAATACAATAAGCAATAAACATAAGCCAAAAATTTAACTGTCACCTCCTCATGTCACTCATTATACCAGATTTCATCCATAGCATGGAACTACATTTTGGACTACTTCACATGTAACACTGAGTAGTCACTTCCGGTTTGGTGCAATCCGTCCTTAATTACTTATCTGTCAGCGTGAAATATTTTAATATATTTTAAACAAACCTTCAACATGAATGTTTATAATTTGTAAAGTGCAAAACATTGTTTCAAATATAGTGATTTTAAAATATATCAAAATAGTGTATTTTGATTTTTCGTTACTAAGTATTTTTGGGATAGTCAATAATCATCACGGTCGACCATGGTCCCCAACCATGGTTGTCTACCACTGTCATAAAACATGGTATTAGACCATGGCCAAAACCCCTGGCCAACCATGGTGAAAAAAATCATGGCTGACCAAGGTTTTTTGGCCACAGTCTGATACCATGTTTTATGACTGTGGTGCAAATTACCACAGCCATGGTCAACCATGGTAAACCATTGTCCCATGACCATCAACTACCATGGTAAACCATGAATTAACATCGTAATAAACAGTCAATTTTGACTGCGTAAAGTTATATCCAGAAAGTGAAGATTGCCAAAAAACTTAAAGTATCAAAGGGGCATAATTCTGTCAAAATTACAATTAGAGTTATGGGGATTGTAATCACATATGCAGATAATGATTATAAAGAAATGTTTTTAATTTCAAGTCATTATCTTTTAAAGTACCAAAGATATGTCTATAAACGAAGCTTTTGAAAAAATTTAAAATGAAAATAATTCCAAGTATAACAACTTGGTGACCATGACCTTGGGTATAACGGCCCAGTCCCTGCACATATTTTGTTTGTATGCTGAACAATGTTTATGTGACTTTACAGTTAGATATAAGCAATAGTAACAAAGATATGACAGAAACACAAAGGTTGCCGAAAAACATTAACCTTAAATAACACCTTGGTGACCTTGACCTTGGGTATAATGGGCCCAGCCCCTGCAAATACTTTGTTTGCATGCAGAACAATGTTAATGTGAAGTTACAGTAAGATATAAGCAATAGTAACAAAGAACAAGAGGGTCATGATGACCCTGGATCGCTCACCAGAGAAATATGAGCTACATGTTTCAAATGTCAAACTGATGATTGTTAGAAATTTTTTGGAAGATTTTCCGATGTACAATCAAGTTATCCCTGGGGCGGGGCCAATTTTACCCCGGGGGTCAGGATTTGAACAAAGTTTGTAGAAGTCTACTGGGCAATGCTACATATCAAATATCAAAGATCTATAGGCCTTCTGGTTTATTTTTAGCAAATTTATGAAGTTTTCCCTATGTACAATCAAGTAACCCCTAGGGCTGGGTCAATCTGACCCTGGGGGGGGGGGGGTCAAGATTTGAACAAATTTTGTAGAGGTCCACTAGGCAATGCTACATGTCAAATATCTAAGATCTAGGCCTTCTGGTTTATTTTTAGAAAAAAATGAAGATTTTTCTATGTACAATCAAGTAACCCCATGGGGCGGGGTCAATTTGACCCTGGGGGTCATGATTTGAACAAATTTTGTAGAGGTCCACTAGGCAATGCTACATGTCAAATATCTAAGCTCTAGGCCTTCTGGTTTACTTTTAGAATTTTTTTTAAGATTTTCCTATGTAAAATCAAGTGACCCCTGGGGTGGGGTCAATTTTGACCCCCGGGGTCATGATTTGAACAAATTTTGTAGAGCTCTAGGCCTTCTGGTTTATTTTTAGAAAATTTTGAAGATTTTTCTACGTACAATCAAGTAACCCCATGGGGCGGGGACAATTTGACCCCTGGGGTCATGATTTGAACAAATTTTGTAGAGGTCCACTAGGCAATGCTACATGTGAAATATCTAAGCTCTAGGCCTTTTGGTTTATTTTTAGAAAAAAATTTAAGATTTTCCTATGTAAAATCAAGTGACCCCTGGGGCAGGGCCAATTTTACCCCGGGGGACATGATTTGAATAAAGTTTGTAGAAGTCTACTAGGCAATGTTACATATCAAATATCTAAGATCTAGGCCTTCTGGTTTATTTTTAGCAAATTTATGAAGATTTCCCTATTTACAATCAAGTAACACCTGGGGCTGGGTCAATTTGACCCTAGAGGTCAAGATTTGAAAAAATTTTGTAGAGGTCCACTAAGCAATGCTACATGTCAAATATCTAAGCTCTAGGCCTTCTGGTTGATTTTTATAAAATTTTGAAGATTTTTCTATGGACAATCAAGTAACCCCATGGGGCGGGGTCATGATTTGAACAAATTTTGTAGAAGTCTACTAGGCAATGCTACATGTCAAATATCTAAGATCTAGGCCTTCTGGTTTATTTTTAGAAAATTTTTGAAGATTTTCCTATGTAAAATCAAGTGACCCTTAGGGCGGGGTCAATTTTGACCCTCGGGGTCATGATTTGAAAAATTTTGTAGAGGTCCAATAGGCAATGCTACATGTCAAATATCTAAGCTCTAGGCCTTCTGGTTTATTTTTTTTTTAAATTTGAAGATTTTCCTATAGAAATCTATGCAAAATCAAGTGACCCCTGGGGCGGGGTCAATTTTGATCCTGGGGTCATGATTTTAACAACTTAATAGAGGTCCACTAGGCAATGCTTCACACCAAATATCTAAGCTCTAGGCTTCTGGTTTTTGAGAAGAAGATTTTTAAAGTTTTTCCTTTCGGTTGCCATGGCAACCAGAGTTCTGCATGGAATTCAATTCTTTGAACAATTTTTGTAGAGCTTCACCCAAGGAACATTCCTGTGAAGTTTGGATGAAATTGGCCTAGCGGTTTATGAGGAGATGTCGTTTAAAGTAAAAGTTTACGGACGGAAGACAGACGCCGGACAACAGACGATGGACGCCGGACGGTGAGTGATCCTAATAGCTCACCCTGAGCCTTTGGCTCTGGTGAGCTAAATACAAAGGTTGCTGAAAGTCTTTAACCAAGAAAGCTCAGGCCAATGCCAGGGCGGGTAGAATAGCACCCCTATTCTCCAAAAAATTAACTGTTGTGGGAAAGGCATGACTGTACGTAATTACATTCAGTTGTGATAAAAAATAAGTTACAGGTATCAGCTTGCAGAGAATCATTAACCCTTACCATGCTAAATTTCTAAAATGAACTTGTCCATCTTTCAATTTGGATAGTACAATTAACTGTTATAAGGGGTGCTAATTAAAAAGGTACTGTCTGAATAGTGAACAGTGCAGATCATGATCAGACTGCATAGATGTGCAGGCTTATCATGATCTACATTGGTCGCAAAGGGAAAAGCAGTCCTGTCCGGCATGGAAAGGGTTAAAATTAGGTGTTTATACACCTTGCAAGGGATATAATAATTATAGCTTTTTTGACAATAGTTATGACAAGCTTAATGGCAGGAAACTCAATGATCTGGGTTTTAAATGCCACATTCAACAATATTTTAGTCATTTACCATCTGTGAATAACCTAGGTTCTATACCTGTACCTGTATACTTGTTACCCTCAAGTAGCTGATGAACTTTCCCACAAAAAAAGGCAGAGTACTAATGTCTTCTGTCAAACTGAAAACTCAACCATTATTATTTGCTGTCAAATATATATACAGTGATGGATTCAAATATATATCTTGCTACTACATAGTTTATGCCACAAGGGTAACTAGAAAACCTAAAACACAACATGCAGTCCCATCTTTTCCAGAGAAAAATCAAACAAATATCAAAGCTGCTGTGAAACTGATGAGAAAATATACTAGAGAATGTTAAATTTACACTAAGTCTTGTCCATAGAAGAACTTCCCCAAGTTTACCTTAATATTGTTTCATGTATGTACTTTATTAAAGGTTCCTGCAAAGGAATGCTTTAATCTGAGACTAGAAAATGTAAAAGTTATGCACTCTTGCCTTTTTGGGAAAACCTCCCCTGAGTAGGGTGACTATAAAATAAAGAACACACCTGTTTATAGGGTGACTCTCCCCAGTGTATGAGTGACTATAAAATATAGAACACAGCTGTCTATAGGGGGACTCTCCCCAGTGTACGAGTGACTATAAAATATAGAACACACCTGTCTATAGGGGGACTCTCCCCAGTGTACGAGTGGCCAGTTTGTTCTGAACACATGATTACAGCAACATCCAGACATGATCCTTCCACATGGTAGCATTACAAGGATCTTTCACATTTCCATTACATCTCTACAAGTTTTGTGTATTCCATTTCTTTACATTTTCTCTTTTCAACAATTATTCAACTATCATTAAATGCCAATTAGCCAAGTTTCTAGATCTGCATGAAGCCATGGATTGTGATGTTCCTTCAATTGCTCTATGGTTATTCATCAATTTATATCAGTCATGTCTTGAACTCGGTTCTACAGCTTTTTTTTCATTGTTTAGTCACTCCTCTATGTCCCAACCATTCTCTATAATATGTTCTTGTTTTCCTCCCAAAGGTCTTTATATCATTTTTCACTGTGTTCAAATAATTTCTGCTTTGTTCTAATGATTTTCAGCTGTATCATTTTTCACTCTGTTTTTTTTTTTTCACTTTCCATTTTGTTCATATCATATATTCCACTATCATCTATTCATTTTTTTTACCATGATCTTATCATTTTCTATATTTTTCTAATTTTCCATGCGCCATTTTGGTTTGGGTGCATTATCTTCCAACCACTTTTTGCCATGTTCTTGTCATTTTCAACTACTTTCAAACTGTTTCTGTAGCTACATTTTCAACAGCTCCTCTTAGCCATTCTTATTGATTCAACTTGATTCTACTTGCACTGCCTGAAGAACTAAGGACTTTAAATTTCCTACGTTTGCAAATTCATACTAAATAAATTCAATTAGCTAACACATGGCTTCATCAGCATACAATTTTGATGTCTGTCAGGACCAGAAAATGAAACATTATTTTCATGTTTGCTTATTGAACACCACACCTATATATAAATGATTCTTTTAAAAGAAAACAAATCACCTGAAAGCAAATCACTGATCTCATAAGCATGTAAGGATTAAATGAGGTCCTCAGCAATAATGCAATATTCCTTGAAAATCTACCAACATATCCGAGACTCCTGCTACAACTAAGCAAACAAAATCCTATTAAACAGGAAAAATATTGTCTGATATATATCAAACACCTACCAAACTACATGAAGACTTGACTACAAGGAAATCAGATCCTATAACGTACATAACCAACAAATAAGTGCACTAGCTTAGTAAATGCTACAAAGAAATGAGATCCTGTAAAATTAACAAGAGCTGTCAGTGGACAGCGTGCTCGACTATTCTCAGTGCTTGATAGTATAATATTAGCAATGAGTAAAACTTTAACATTACAATAAGCATATTCTAAGTCGAAAAGGTGCCATAATTCAGTCAAAATGCTTGATAGAGTTGCCTCCTCCTTTTTCCAGACTGGGGTCATGATGGTAAACAAGTATGCAAAATATGAAAGCAATATCTCAATGGATTTTGAAAATATTTGGTGTGGTACACAAACTTTAACATTTATTTTAAGTCGAAAAGGGGCCATAATTCGTTCAAAATGCTTGATAGAGTTGCCTCCTCCTTTTCACAGACGGGGGTCATGATGGTAAACAAGTATGCAAAATATGAAAGCAATACCTCAATGGACTTTGAAAATATTTGGGGTGGTACGCAAACTTTAACATTTATTCTGAGTCGAAAAGGGGTCATAATTCAGTCAAAATGCTTGACAGAGTAGCCTCCTCCTTTTTACTGACTGGGGTTATGATGGTAAACAAGTATGCAAAATATGAAAGCAATATCTCAATGGACTTTGAAAATATTTTGGGTGGTACGCAAACTTTAACGTTTGTGTGACGCTCACGCCAACGCTAACACTCACGCCAATGCCGGGGCGAGTAGGATAGTTCCCCTATTCTTCGAATAGTCGAGCTAAAAATGAACAATACTGACTGAACACCTACCAACTTATATTGGTACTAATGTATTTCCATATTAAAATATGTTTAAGAATTGTACTGATACTCAACTAAAAATTAAATCTTAGTGTATATGTATTGTATTTTTCATATTACTTTTTTCTATTGTTTTCTAGTGAGTTGTCTCCCTTGAATGTCACCATCTTAAAACGAGAGTTGTCACAGGAGTGATGAATGATACCCCCACCATACAGCATTGTCACAGAAGTAAGCCAATGAGGCAATGACAAAGTCAAACCTCAAAATCAATAGGTGTCATCTGCTGGTCATTCATGATCCTAGGCCCAAGCATTCTCAAGTTTAATATGGTCTAGAAATGGTTTAACTGTTCCTGGTCACCACATGTGACCTATGTAGTTTAGTACCAGTGAAATTTATTGTACAGTTTTTTGTAAAGCAATTTGGTTCAGTGGTTGAAAAATTCAAATTTTCAAAACCACATATAATAATAGCAACTGAAACAAATGATATTCTTAAACAGATTCCACAAACTACAAAAGAGATTTTGTTGCTTTAATGTCAGTCAGAGTCATCAATGTTTCATTGATTTAAAGTTGCAACCCATAAAATAGTTCCCAAGATGGCACTTCAAAAACCTTCCATTAGAAATTCTCCTTAATTATGTATTATCAACACTTGAACTCAGAAAATCCCCTCAACCAGGAAAACTTGAACAAAAATATAACACAGATGAAAATCACAAGGCATTATTCTTTATATAAATAATTATATGCAAAAAGATTTATTTCTACAGAACTGAAAAATAGAAATTGGATTTTGTGAATGGCACCAAGAGTGCTGAGTTTCTCAGAAACATATAAATTTAGATATGATATCAAATATTTTGTGAATTTTAAAAAGAATGTACAACAGAAGAAAATACAGATCCCTATTTTCGAGCCGTCTTACATATTTCTAAAATGGACTGGTCCATCATTCAATTTAGGCAGCACCACTTATTATTCAAAGGGGTGTTCACTGAAAATTTACTGAATGAAAAGTAAACAGTGCAGACCATATGCATGATCAACCTTCATAGATGTGCAGGCTGATCTTGGTCTGCACTCGTCGCAAAGGCAAAATCACTTGCCCTCGATCAGCAGGCTTAAGGTTAAAAAACATCTTGTTAACATTTGCATTTGAACTTCTACTTTTTCAGTAAAAGTCAGTGTGTTTTTGTTTTTTTTACACATTTAGGTCATATGACAACTTATTCAGCTTTTGATGGTGGAGCTTGATCCCAGGTGCCCCTTTTGGGCATCATTTTAGGCATGGATCGTCAGGTCACCTGGGTAGAATCTCTGACCTTCTATAAGCAATCTGTATAACTTCCTCACATGGCATATTCTACTCCTGAAGCCTGTCTTAGTTTTCAGACCCGCAATGGTGAGAAGCAAGTAATTCAAACAATCTGTGTTAACACCGAACACTGAAACATTGGAAACATGCACTTTTCGCTTGATAATCCCCCAAGTCTGAAACTCTGCAGTATAATAAAGTAATACAAAATCTAATTTGCAACACAACTATTGTAATGTACAAAACATGAAACTCTTCATTAAAAGAGTCTCATTTGGTATTAGAACTTTCTCTCCAAGGCATACAAAAGTTGCACTTTGTATCATAATACCTGTACCATGCACAACTGTTAATGCATTTTCATTATTGATCGCTACAAATATGCAAATTTTGGTGTAAATTATATTGTTAAAATCGATCTAAACACAATAACCAATTCTGTTTTCCCCCATTTATGCCTTTCTGACAATGCAGGATGATTTGCATACTAGTAGCCTAAGGGCATCACATCAGAAATTCACTACTTGATTGTCTATTCATTTCTTGTTTCTTCTAAGAAATACTGCTAGAAGTACATTTTCTAAACAAAATAAGAAACATGTTTTGAACCGGTCATAATTTAAATTTAACACCTGATTTACTTGTTATAATCAGGAATTTATGGTAAAATCATTTCAACTCCCCTTTTAAGCCTGCTGGTGGTAAGTGATTCTGCCTTTGTGGCCAGTGCAGACCTTGAAGATCAGCCTGCACAGACCATGGTCAGTAATTTTTCCATGAACACCCCTTCGCATAATAAGTGGTACTGATCAAATTGAATGTTTAGAAATTAAGCAGGCTAGAGGTTAATGATAATTAATGTTTCAGTTAAAATAGCTACATTGTGGGGCCATAAATTCCCAGATTTCAAACTTTAATGATAAAGCAACTTAATCTGAATGTCATTTTAATTGCTGAGATGTATTTGTAAAGCCTGATATAACCTTGAAATCCATGAAAATTTGTCTCCCTGAAAGTTTTTCATTACTGAATAATAATTTTCACATTATACGTATAATGGTCAAGTAACGGCGGGTAGTTTACACAGTGGCTGTTCGTCCAACCGCAGAGTACTGGTGGAGTAACCCTCACGAAAATACTTTTCTTACTACATGTATTTCTCAAACATGTTTTAAAACAGACTAAACCATGTCTGAATGACTTTCAGCAGTCTCAATATTGTCTGAAAAGAAAGTTTTTGTTCTGAAAATGTTTTGATTTTTTTCTGAACACGAACAGAAATGTATCTGAAAGATTCAGAAATTATAATTCATACAGTTTCAGAAGACTTTTACTGACATGTATCAGAAAGAATAACATCACAATCAGTGGAGGCAGGTATTATTGGTTTATGTACTCCTCATGTTGTTTATAAACAAAGTATGTTTATTGATTGTAAATAGAAAGGAATGTTTTATGGGAGTTCTGTTAATAGGGGTAAAAACATAACTAAACGTCTTTATGTTTTGTTTTAAGACTTAGCCTTACATTTTGAGGGAAAAAAATCAAACAACACCAAATCATAGAAAGAAAAGATTGTTTCACATGAAAATTGAACAGCATATAAATTATGTATATTACTCTACACAACAACTGTCAGTTTACTGTTATTATACATTAAAGTCCGGAAAAGGGCTGCATAAAGGGGCCATACTTTCGGACAGTTCAACACCTTTAAAAACTCACCATTTTCAAAGAACTGTTACATATATCTTCATTTAAATGCACTTGCAATAATGTCCCGGTGGTGAAAGTTCATATAAATAGGTTGAACGTAGTTTTCAGCAATTGTTTATTTTTATTTCTTTACAAATGGTATTCATTTCTAAAGGGGGGCAACTTTTTGAGAATATTTTAAATATCCATCGCACAGGACACTACGACAGAACATTGTAATGGCCAGATAGATTGTTGGTAAAAATTTTGTTTGTTCATCAAAAATTTCTGTGTTTTGAAGATATATTCCTAAACCTTAATGACCAGGTTCACTTTTTTTTCAACAATATATTTGGTAAATTATGTTAACCTACCAAGTAACTAGAGTCATCACTCAAGGTGATTAATACCCCCCAGATGCCCAGATGCTGACCATGACATTTGACCTTCAAGTGTGACCTTGACCTTGAACCTAGTGACCTGGGTTAATGCCGGTTATGCGCTCTGCATGTCATCTTGATGAGGTTGACAATCCATGTTAGCTTTATGAAAGTGGTTGAGAGTAACGGTAGCAGACAAAAATTTGAGCAATTTGATCTTTGACCTCTAAGTGCAACTTTGACCTCGAAGTTGAACCTATAAACCTTTGTCTTGATGAGGCGAATATTCAAGGTTAGTTTTATGAAAATCTTGTAAGCAGTTTAGCAGATCTGAGGAAGACACAACATTAAACTACCTGATCTATGACCTACAAGTGTAACCTTCAACCTAGTTACCTGCATGCTGTCTTGATGAGGTTAAAAACTGATGCAACAAGAGCTCGTAGAACACGAAATGCCCCCCTTGATGCATCCAGTAATTGAACAAGGAACAGAAATTTTTTAGCCACTGTACACAAAAGTTCTAATGTTTTGGGTCAATGTGACCTTGACCTTTGACTTATTGACCTCAAAATCAATAGGGGTCATCTGCTGGTCATGATCAACCTCCCTATAAATTTTCGTGTTCCTATGACAAAGCGATCTCAAGTTATTGTCCGGAAATGGTTTAAATGTTCCGGGTCAATGTGACCTTGACCTTTGGCCTACTGACCCAAAATCAATAGGGGTCATCTACTGGATATGACCAACCTCCCTATCAACTTTCATGATCCTAGGCCGAAGCATTTTTGTGTTATCATCCGGAAACAGTTGTTCCAGGTCACTGTGACCTTGACCTTTGACCTCAACATCAATAGTTACATGATTCTAGGCCCAAGCCTTCTCAAGTTATCGTCCAGAAACCGTTTTAACTGTTCCAGGTCACTGTGACCTTGACCTTTGGCCTACTGACCTCAAAATCAATTGGGGTCATCTGCTGTTCATGACCAACTTTCCTATGAATTTTCATGATCCTAGGCAAAAGCGTTCTTGAGTTATATTCCAAAGTCCGTTTAACAGTTCCATGTCACCGTGATGTTGACCTTTGACCTACTGATCTCAAAATTAATAGGGGTCATCCGCTGGTCATGACCAACCTCCTTATCAAGTTTCATGATCCTAGGCCCAAGCATTCTTAAGTTATCATCCGGAAACCGTTTAACAGTTCCAGGTCACTTTGACCTCGAACTTTGACCTACTGATCTCAAAATCAATAGGGGTCATCCGCTGTCATGACCAACCTCCCTGTCAACTTTCATGATCCTAGGCCCAAGCATTCTTGAGTTATCATCCGGAAACCGTTTAACTGTTCTGGGTCCCTGTGACCTTGACCTTTGACCTACTGGTCTCAAAATCAATAGGGGTCATCTGTTGGTTATGACCAACCTCCCTATCAACTTTCATGATCCTAGGCCCAAGCGTTCTTGAGTTATCATCCGGAAAAAGATTGGTCTACACACCGACAGACATCTGCAAAACAATATACCCCTCCTTCTTCGAAGGGGAGCATAATGAAAATTTTTTAAGTGGTTAAAAAGATATTGTGCTGACATAAATGGCAGACAGATGGATGAACAAATGGACGGACAGACATGCGGTACTGAAATATAGCCCCCACATTGCTATACCCAAGGGTATAATAATCCAAGAAATTATGTCAAAAAAAGAAATTTATATAGCTTCATTTATAATAGTAAGTGTTTAAAAAGAAATTTAAGAGTATGCTTATTGGTAAAACAAACTTATAACTGTACCCACTCCTACACAATTTCAATGTTTATTTTAAGCCTTATTTATTCATCTGCCAACTTCATATCATGTAAGTCAGTAAAACCTGTCAGCCATTACTTTCACACTTTTTCATTAAACCATCCAGATGTAAGTAACTTTACATTTTAATTCTTAACTAATTCAATCAAATTACCACAAAAGATGTTTGAAACTGATTAAAGTAATCACAAAGTCCTAATTTCAGAAACATTAAATTAACTTAAAGTTAAATTTAGTTTATCTCAAATCCCTTAAAGCAGCACTTCAACCAAGTTAAACAAGTTTTTTTCCAAATCCATTCAAGTAACACCCAGGCCAAATGATGATCATGGTTGACCATGGTCACCACGGTTTTTGATGGTTGACCACGTTTTAAAGTGGTCAACTATCAAATACCACGGTGAAAGCATGGTCATGAGCAGTGTCAGCCATGGTCAACCATGGTGAGAGAGGAGTAGCCATGGTTGACCATGGTCAGAAAAGACTATCAACAGTTTTACCATGGTCCATGACCATGGTAAAAAACTGTGGTGCCAGTCGACCATGGTCATATGACCTTCATTTTCGCCTAGGCACTTAACTAAGTTAAACAAGTTTATCACAAATCCCTTAAAGTAATAGACTTAATAAGTATCTCAAAAATCCATTAAAGTAACCCTTAACCAAGTTAACCCAACTTAATAGACATGAAATATAAGTTCCCAAGTCCACTAAATCTCTCTTTTAGTCTTTACACCATTTTTTAAAGGGGTGACATTCCAGATTGAGGCATATTCCCCTTTAATTCTCCATACTGTATAAGTTATATAGAAAGTCACTAGTGGCATTAAAAAAACAGGAATTTGATACAAGGAAGAGTGCTAATAATACAACTTGAACAAAACTTTACAATTTTCTTCCTTTAAACTTGATACTTTAACACTTTAAACTTATATAAACCAAACAAACAAGAGCTCCACAAAGCAGGGAAATATACAACCAATGTTTTGGATCAGAGCAGGAGGAATAAATTATTTTTTAAATGAGGGGTTTGTGTGTGTGCGTGTGTGTTGGAAGGGGGTAGGGTAATGTGGTAGTGGATGGGGGTTGTGGTGTTTTGTATAAAGACGACGACAGGATAGTAAAGCACAAGTAACTATAAGATTTTTGGGGGGGAAGGTACAAGGTGGGGGTGGTGGGGGGGCAAGCTTAAAGTAAAATCTTGCAAAGTTATTAAGTAATATTATAGTAGTCAATAGACAAATTTGACCTTTGAGCTCAATTTTTCATTTCGACCTATGTCCTATATCGACCTGCAACATCATCACATTACCACCTAATCTATATGCCAAGTTTATAGTCAATAACTTGAATGGTTATTAAGTAACTTATGCTATGTACAATAACCATATGCGGGCCAAATTTGAACTTTAGCCTTGACCTTTAACATAGACCCTGTCAATATTCATCATCTCATCACCACCTACTGGATGCATCTTTATGACAGCCAGCCATTTGACTGTTATCAGTGAGATATGATTTTTTTTTTATTTTAACCCTTGCCCTGCTAAATTTCTATAATGAACCTGTCCATCTTTCAATCTGGACAGTGCCATTAACTTTAAAAGGGGTGCTGATCATGATCTACACTGGTCACAAAGGCAGAATCAATTGTGTCCGGCATGATATTAAAGTGCTAGTCTGCTCCATTTAATTGTGTGAACAGTCAGTAACATAATGAGGAAGTTAATACATTTACATTCAAAGTAAGCACTGCACTACTTTAAAGAGAATTCCTATAGTTTTTTTTCTTTCATAGAATTTTTTTAAATTCACATATATGATAGGAAATTCTGTGCTGAAAACAATGAACAAATAAAAACAATAGGTCACCAGGCTTGTTTTTGTGAAAAATTGTTTTGAACACACCCACTGTTGCTGAAACTGCTAGCGATTTTTCAACATTTTCATAATTTTCTGCTTTTTTATAAATACCAACCAAAATATACATCAAGACAGCACAATAAAGTTTTTTCTTTTTACAGATTTTATCATATACTTATTTGATATCATAGTCATATTTGTAATACTCTATCCTTACAATAATGGGTACAAACGAACAAAAAATATTGTTACATATTTACTTTTGTGAACTTTTTTCAGTGAAAAATACCCATAGTGAAGAATATTTTTTTAAATTTTGAAAAAATTCTTTCATAGAATTTTTTCCTATTTTTCTTGTGTATAGATAATTGTATTGTGAGCATAAAAATGGCTAAAAATGTATGGGTCACCAGGCTAAATTTTATGTTAAGACCGCTAGAATACAACACCTGTTCGGACGGAAAATGGCGCGAACCTGGCCAAATTGATTACATGTATGTCTGCTAGAAGTTAAAAACAAGTTTTAAAAATTCTTAATCCTTTCTATAATTGAATACTAAATAATCTGAAAGGTGATATTGTCTTATCAGTACTAAGTCAATTATCTTACATTATATGAACAACACTGTCTTTGTACCAAAATGCGATTTGAAAACACAACCACAAAAGTAGCAAGATACCTGTCAGGCATGATACTTGTCAATACAACATAAACCAGTATCAACATTTGTTTACTGATAAAACTTATCAAAAATGTTATTTCATTCAAGATTCCTCATATTTAAGATTGTCTGTAACATGTTTCAACAAATGTTGACTTCAGTTCAGTTTTCCATAGAAAGTGTCGGCTGCGCAGAAAGATGCGCATAAAAAACTATCGAAATTCCCTTTAAGCAATAGTTTGGAAATAAAATAAGAAAACCACATGTCACTTACAGCCCATCTAACAAAGTACTCAACTACTAATATAATATAATATTTGAATTATAGTTTTCCTGTTTTGTTCCCACTACAGAAGAGACACTACAGAATAAAAGTCCACAAAATGTACAAAATACCTATCTACACCTGTCTAACTTATATAATAATAACTTTTCTTGTTTTGTCTGCATTCTGGAACATAATACACTACAAAACATAATTCCACAAAATGCAGCACAAATTTACACAACTTAAACTAATATTTATCCAGTTAAATTCCCACTGAATTCATTAAAAGCATCACATAAATGTTTCTGTCAATGATATTATATTAATACATATTCCAGCAAATTCACAGATAAGTAATTTACAATTTTTCAACAGCTGATTTAACAAGGAATGCAAGAGGAAGAGACAGGTGAAATGCAATATCAGTTTTGTAAAATCTAACTGGATTTAGATGACAGAAAGAATGCTTAAGTCCAGTAATTTATCACTTTCACCACCTATGAGTAGTTCAAACACCCAGAACAAATAATCACACATAATTGTCGCTAGTCCTATCAATATATATTCCTCCAAACTGCTGAACAAACTGAATAAACAAATAAACGTGTAGCACCAGCAGGCAATGTTATGCTGCCTCTCTCGACTGGTTCTAAGCCTAATCTGATATACCAAAATCAATACCTTGCAAACTCTCTTATGCTTAACAAGCATAGAACCAGTCATTCTACAAATTTTCTAAGATAAAGCATTTTTATTTAAATAAGAAACTTCTTAATAGAATTTAGAAGTTAGTTCTCAAGTACATGCAAAACTACTGCTAAAAGGGGGCCATTTTTAATAGCAACAACAAACTGGCAATAACAAGAGTTGTCCGAGAACAGCAATGCTCAACTATTCAAAGCCTTGTCACTAAACAAGAGACACAACTGGGTCTAAGTCACTCGTCTGAAGAGGTCCCTTGACCATCTGACCCTGTTTCTAACCAGTCCTTTAAGCACTTCAATAAAAAGGAAGTTATTTAAAGGTTTGTTTTTTTTCTATATTTTGCTGTGACGCCCAAAAACTGCATGACCATTAGACCAACCACAAGTATGTTGTTTTTTTTTCTAATCATAGGTCTGATGTCCCCTAAAAGGGACCAAGCAGAACCTTTAAAATGATACTACAAACCAAGTTTGATGAAGATCCATCAAGTAGTTCATAATTAAGAAAAGGTCATTTAAAGGTGTTTCTATTTTTCAGCTCTAGCAGCCCCTAAAATTTTGATGAAGCCAAGTGCCCCCATTTGAAAAAACTTGGGAGAGGACCAAATACAATGACACTCCAGACCAGGGTTGATGAAGATCCATCATGCAAAAATTAAATGAGAAGTTATTTTAAGGTATTTTTATTTTTAACTCTAGGGGTCCCTAAAAGGGGCCAGCTGTCCCCATTTTCCCAAATTTGGGCTCCAGGGGATCTTATGATGATGCTTAGTAACAGACCAAGTTTGATTAAGATTCATCATGTGGTTCATGAGAAGAAGTTGTTTAAAAGTACCTCTAATTTTAGCTCTAGTGGACCCTAAGAGGGACCAAGTGCCCCCATTTGAACAAACTGGGAGAGGTCCTTATAATAACGCTATAGACCAAGTTTGAGGAAGATCCTTGAAGTGGTTCATGAGGAGAAATTGTTTAAAGAGGAGGGGGAGGGGAGAGACATAATCAGATTAGCAGTATACTGAGGGACAGACTACTGAGCATTGTGTACTATTGATCTGAACAGTGTGAAACATCATCAATCAATGCATTATACTTACAGCAAATCAAAACCAAAAGTAGAAGAAAAGAAAACCACTGTCATTTCCATTTAATATTTTAAAATTGCAAAACTGCAAGCTCAGGGAAATTCGACTCACATTTTTCATTTTCCACCTGCATTATGTGAGTATGAGAGTGCTGGTTTCGAGCCTCAGAGTATGCGTACTTTTCAATCCTGATTTGCACATAAATTACAAGACTACTAACACACAGCTTGACCTCTATAATTTCAAAATTTCTGTGGAATGTCCTGTCAATCTCTTTCATATAATGTGTCAGGATCCAGACCTTGCCCGGGCAGAAGAGAACAATGAATTGGATGATAATACAACTGTTTGAATTTTTCTTCCGCCACGGTTTCTGGTATGGCAAGTAAATTAGACTATTAGAACTTCTTCCAGTTTTGTACTTGGTGCATCCTGAGTCAACAACATGAACAAGGTAACTGGTAAGAAGTGCAGATAAAAAATGATAAACAAAGAATGTCAAACTGTCACAATATAATATCCATCACAGCAAATTACTTTTGACTTTGAAAATGATGTACTTACTGAGCAGACTGTTGTCAATTTTCTGAACTTTGACAAATTCAAGGGCAAAAAGTCCAGAGTGACAAAGACTATATCTGGCTGGTTATCAAACTTGATTAAGATAATATGCCCATAAACATTCTGACTAAGTTTGGTGAACTCTGAATAAGAACTGTTTAACTTATTAAGCAAACTCTCATTTCCTTGCAATTTTACAAGTTATTCAAGGGCCATAATGCAAGGACTGGGACTATCCTGCAGATAAACAACTTGGCTAAGTTGATATCCCCATAAACATTCTGACTATTAAAATTTGGTGAACTCTGGATAAGAACTGCTGATGTTATTACGTGGAACCTCATTTTTTTACAATTTTACAAATAATCAGAGGGTCATAACTCAAGAATGACTAGGACTAGATTGTATCCATCTAGTAGCAAATATGGCCAAGTTAATATGCCCATAAACATTCTAAGTTTGGTGAACATTGGGAAAAAGCCGGCACTGCCAATTTTCACAATTTAAAGTATTTCAAGGGCCATAACTCAAGAGTAACTTGTATCTTCCAGCTGTTTATTGAACTTGTCTGACATATATAAAATTTATGACCAAGTTTGGTAAACACTAAGTAAGAACTTCTCAAGCTGGCATGCTTACTTTTGAGTTATTCAAGAACCATAACTCCAGAGAACTTTGGAGGATCCAGCTAGTTATAAACCTTTACCCTGCTGTATTTTAAAAATTGACTGATCTATCATTCAATCTGGGTTGTACCATTTATTAGTCAAAGGGATGTTCACTGAAAATTTACTGACTGAATAGCGAACAGTGCAGACCATGATCAGACTGTATGGATGTGCAGGCTGATCTTGGTCTGTACTGGTCACAAAGGCAATTAAAATCACATATCAGCTGGCTAAAGGTTGAACTTGGCCAAGATATTATGCCCATAAATATTGTGAACAAGTTTAGTGTTTAATGCTCAATTTAGGGAGTGGACAACTTTTGTAGATGCCACACACCATCCATGGCAATTGTTCCCTTAATATGACCTGTTTCACAGGCAAATAAAAAGATCTGTACACATTTTTTATTCCTGCTGCATAACATCCCTATGAGGTCTTCTGTGCTACGGCTGGATGGCCTCAGGGAATGCTAGAGGCGAATAAGGACCAGCGATCTGTAAGCATCTGTCCAACAGAAATGTACTATATCCTTCGATAATATTGAAAACTCAATCATTATGATAAATATGGGTAGGTAATGTGTGTGTGTGTTGGGTGGGAGGTGGTGGGGGAGATGGGGTAAGACGTTGGGGGAATGATGACATAGGATACTACGAGACAATATCATAAAGTGACCACGCCCCATGGTGGCCATGTTTTTTGGAAGAATCAGAATAATTTTAACACTCCTAGTAGACGGTCACACAAGGACAATTTGTGTGAACTTATTTCAAAATCAGACTAGTGGTTTAGATTTTTCTATTTTTAGCTGTGGTGGTGCCTATGTTCAACCAAGCAGAACTGTTTAAACAAGTTTTTTGGCAGAAGACCATGCTAAGAACATCATGGCCAAGTTTTACCAACCTCCATCACACGTCATTTGAAGAAAAGTGCGGATGGACAACTGACAGTGAGTGATCACAATAGCTCAATCTGACTAAAGTACATATCCTATTACGCTACGCATAGGATCTGAGAACGACCTATTCATTGCCTCGTTCTGACGACCCTTTCGCTAGCCAATCAGAGCCTAACTTACAACATCTTGCAAATCTACCTGTAGCCTTGACTTTTGATATTTACAATTCTTATGTCATAATGTATCAGATAGCCGGTTAGCTCAATTGGTAGGCCACTTGCTTTGTAAGCGAGGGGTCCTGGGTTCGAGCCCTAGAATAACTGCACATTTTTCTTACTCTTTGACATTCGAACATGTCGTCTGATTGGATAAAATAAAAATAGCAATACTGGAAATCCAAAATATACAGAAGACGAATGTGAATGGGTCGTTCTCAGATCTTCGTTTAGAAGATCAAGTACTTTAGTCAGATTGCACAATAGCTCACCCTGAGCATTTTGTGCTCATATAAGCTTTAAAAAAACGGCCGATAAAATGGACAAACACTGACTTTTAAGTTCTTGTTGGATCCCGTGTAGGAAATGTATGAAAGAAACATAAATGTAATAAAAAAAATGAACCACCAAATTTCATATTTTGTTTCAATTATGCCTCTTTCCTTAGCACTGATCCTAACCTTTGGCAAATTTGCAGCTATTTAATTGTTAATTTATATCCAAACTGATAACTGGACACCTAGAGACCAGGCTATGTAGGTGTCTAGTTACCATAAGGCACACACAACAGTTTCCACAGTTTTATGAATCAGTCTGAAAAATTAATGGAAGTGTCTAGTGGTATGGATCAGTACCCCTAGAATCTGATTCTTGAGGTACGAATCCTTACCTGTTAGGGAGTCTGTCAAAGGGTATGGACTTCCTTTTTCTATATGTTGTTTGTTTAAAATTACATGTATTATTTTGTTGAAATGAACTATCAAATACGATTTAACAAATATGGATGCATTGGTCGAGAGGGTTTAGATGTTAAAATCCTATGGAAGTGAAGGCCCCAGGTTTGATTCCTGGCTACTCCCACTGCGTGTGGGAAAGGCATTTTATCAAGATTGGCTCAATCGACCCAGCTGTAAATGGGTATCTGGACAGCAAATTGCTGGGGATTTATAACGTATATTTGGTTTTAACTGTTCTTAAAATAGGGTTGCTCAACAGATCTACAGTTTGCATTCATTGTTTCACAAAGTGACGATCAATAAAATTGACCTATTAATACCAATATTCACCTAAATTTCAAGTTTTAGGTGAATATTGATAAGGCTTATTTGATATTTCATTTTCAAAATAAATTGACATAAATAAACCTAAATATCTGAAAAAAGGAGGTCTATACCCCTAGACAACCCCTAACAGTCCTGTCCAGAGATACGGATCTGTACCCCTAGAATCTGATTCTATAGATCTATATGGACCTGTACCCGAGACACTGCCAAAATTTATGATAAAAACTGGCAATTACTGAAGCCCTGACAGAGAGCAAACCTTCTTCTTAATGAGTTGGACTGGTGTAGGTACCTGTTGCTAGTTGGCATGTTCACTTGCTGGCAGATTATAACATAGACTACTTCAAAGTAGTCTTACTCATTTGACTTATATCGGATCCATGACTTATTTCATGATCTGATATTTTTTAGTTGTCATCCCTCTAAGCCTTACTGATCATTAGGAAAAAGAAGACAATCATTAAAAAAATCCAAAAAAGTCATAATATACTGGTCAGACTTACTTGCTCTAATAAATCATGTAGAAACTTAAAATTGGTTGAATATAACTAATAATTTTAAATAATTAAGAGACTTAAATCTTCAAAAATATGATGTGACAGGTGTGAGGAGATATTACCCTGACACCGGTTTCAATACACAGCAGACTGCCGATGAGACTAAATTGCAGAAACAAAACACAAAATATACATTCCTAAAATGTAAGCAAGGCAAGTTTATGCTTTAATGTCAACATAAATTCATTATTAGAGATGTAATCATTACAAATACTTTGTACATGTACCAGAAATTGTTCCCAATGGATTTCAATGGGGATTTCCTAACAGAAGTATGCAGAATAAGTTTGGACGTGAAGGGACAGCGACATGCAGTCAAAAGTTATTGATCACGCTGACCCAAAACATCCTATTATTTGGACTATCAAAGTAGAGTCTCTATATAAGGTCTAAACTACGCATGATGCCGACTGAACCTACAGCATCCACCACATTGATTTCAAACTGGAGACTTTCCTAATAAAATTTTTATCTTCAAGTCACATGGCAGGAAAAATTTCAAACAAGTTCTTCAAGTTTTCAAATTTGCTATTTCTTACTAAACAGGCTCAAAACTGAATTTAAATTAATATCTTGGCAATAATTCAACTCTAGTACTACACCATCTATGGGTTGTCTTAGTATTTTTAACATCAGACAATAAATCAAGAAGATAATTTGATTGAAATCAGCTGATGACCTCACTGAAATTTTACCAAAACAAACACGATAACAATCGATTGTTGGCAATATAAACTCTGAATCGTACCTCCGATCTAGATTTATGATGGAACCCATTCTGGTGTACGTGGTGGTTGTGGTTATTCATCATTTTGGACACTGTAGTATCATTTAGACAATGTTTTCATTGTAAATTTACAAATAATTGGACAAAAGAAAAATAATAACATTGACAGTTCTGCCTAAGCCAGTTGTAACGTACTATTTGATTGGTCGAACGTTTATGACGCATCTATGTTCCTTTAACAAACAGGTGCCCTTAAATTTTATACGGATTAAGGTAATTATTATCAAAATGACTGAATTTAAGTGAATTGCCTGATTTCTGTAACATTACTTCAACAGCTGCGAATGAACTATAAAATCTGAATTATAGCCTATCGATCAGCACATTAAGAGTATTGCTGTAGCTAATTTTAACAGCCAATTAAATCCAATTTAACACAATTATCATTAGGAAGACTTCGGGTTTTTCGCAAATATTTTGTGGCGGGAAATTTTATATACTACAAACTGTCAAAAATGCATATCGTTGTTTACAGCAAAATATTCTTATTTTAATGATAAACGAACAATTTAATTCACGCCTTAATCACAAGATGTTCATTTTGAATAAATCGTTTTAAGTTCTCAGTTTCTTTAAAATGTATTTCAAGACCGTGTATATAACGTCCTGTACGAAAACAGGACCTGTTTTACAGCTGTAAAATGTCTGTAAAAGACCTGTATTTTGAAATTATAGCCGTAAAAGACTTGTAAGTGGAGAATTACCAGAAATATAGTTGAAATTTACAGGTGTAATATAATTGCTGGTCTCAAAAATACAGCTGTAAAAATATTAATTGAAAGTTACAACTGTAAAATGGTCATGTCTCAAAATTACAGCTGTAACTTTTTTGGAGGGAAACATGAGTACTGTCAGCCATCTTTAATGCATTTTGGCGGGATATAACTGAAATACACAGAGACACCACATCATCTAAAATATTGGAATTTTAGCCATTATGGAGTAATTGCAAATGTTTAATTATCTAATACAGTTGTAAAAGGACATATGTAAGCACATGCATTAACAATTTACTCGTCAAGTTATTTAAAACTGATCAGTTTAAAGGAAATAATTGCAAAATTGTCATATGTTTTCATGACATAGAAAGTTTTATCAACAAGATACGATACATAGTTTCTACTTTGTATCCTACTCTTTAACTTTGCAGTTGCTACACTAGAAACATACTTCATATTGTTCCTTACCAGATCATTTATTTTGCCATTTATGTAGTAATTTCTACCCTTTCTAGAGAAATACAACTCATCCTAAAACTTTTTGTACTTCTGATTATATCCCTTAAAATAATGTACTCTTTTTCAACGCCTGTTATATTTCTACAGCTGTAACTTTTAGGCATATTTACAGCTGTAACTTTTTCGTTTTTAGAGCTGTAACTTTTTTTTACTGCTGTATCTCATTTGCATAATTCAACCTGTTTTACAGTCGTTTTACAGCTGTAAATTGAAATCTACAGCTGTAAAATCAATGTTGTTATATAAAATCTACAGGAGTAAGATTGAGATAATCATGACTGTTATTTTGAACAAAAATACAGGTCTTTTACAGCTGTAAAATTTCGTACAGGGTGTATCAGATTATGGATTTAAATAGTTCTATGATATCTGCTCCTTCAATAAAAACAAACCGAAAACTTGTGACATTTTCAAAAAGTGTACATCTTGATAATAGTCTGCAAAAACGAATCCTGGCTATCGTTGCAGTAATTTTTAGTGTTTTTATTTTCTCTCGAATATATTTACTAAGAGGCCTGTAGTGGTTCTTCCCAGGAAAGACGGCTTCGCGTGTATCGGTGCTATACACCGGGCACGTTAAAGAACCAGACTGTCTATTCGCAAAAAGCTAGGCTAAGTTAGCCGGACAGGCCTGTATCTAAATTGATTTCTCTCTATCTGTTCTGGGGGCTTTATCTCACTCTGTCCCTCTGGTCAGATCGCTCTGTGTCTGTACTAGTAGAGGATGAATTTCGCGCCCTGTGTGGCTGCGTTTGCTATATGTAAAGCGCCTTTGAACGTGTTTATCATGAAAAGGGCGCTATATAAATCTGGTATAATAATAATAATAATAATAATAATATATTATTATTAACTGATAGATCTATCGCAAGTCAAGTCAAAAACCTTTATTTCACTTGAACACATAAATTAATAAAGTGATTGTTTTAGAATATATTTGAGACTGGTAAGTAAACTAAAAATATGTTTCTAACAAGAATTGGATAAGCCTTCTCCACAAATGCATTTCTGTTTCTAAATGTGATATGGTATACTTCATATCATATTGCTCCCCCCCCCCCCCCCCCCCATCCCCACTTAGTCGGATTCCCACCCACACCCACTCATTCGGATATCGGAGAGTCACGATTGACTTTTACTTGTAATTACTATACCATATACAGTGTACTTATGTTGCTTTTATCGTATCAGGATTCCTTGATGTATGTATATACATGTATATTTAGCAAAATGGCGACAGTTGTGCTGTCGATTTACCGAATTTAAAATTGCTCTGCATAGGACCTTTGTTTGTTTGTATTTCAGCTTATTTATAGTCGCCACTGGTAACCCGTATGGGCGACTCCTCCAGAAGACTGTTAGTGATGTTAATGGGAGGATAGTCCAGGTGTAAAGCACCCATACACGTAAGGGACTCTTATCCAAATGTTGGTAATCTTAGTTGGAGGAGAAGGGGCTCGAACTCACGGCCCCTGGTTTCGTAGTCAGAGAGTACCACTTGACTACTGCGTCCGCTCTGATAACCTTTGTAAATATCTAAACACATTTTATCGATCTGGTCTACGGAAACGCGGTTGATTGTTTTCGTTTAATAAAACATAACAACGGTGAAAAACGGACGTAAATTAACTGAGCCGTTACTACGAAAAAGCGTTAGTGCCAGGTGCGTTTTATTTATTAAATTTAGACTTGGTAATTTACGTAACTCGAAATTTCGACTTACAGTCCTGAAATTTCGACTTACGAACTCGAAATTTCGACTTACTAACTCGAAAGTTCGGGTTACTAACTCTAATTCGTTGAGTTGAGTTGAACTAATGGTCTTTGGGTTTAAGATGGTTCTTCTGTCAGTTATTTGAGATTTCTTGGACTTGCAGAAGTGAAACTGTAAATAAAATCCTTAGAGGCTTCAGTGGTCGATTGGTTCAGGTTGCTGGCTTCAAATCACATACACCTCACTGCTGTGGACTTGAAATGTCATTTTGGGTGTAGAATTCTTTCGTGTGAGGAAGCATCCTATTGGCTTTTGGAAGGTCAGCAGTTCTACCCATGTGCCTGTCCATGTCTGAAATTATGCACGAAGGGGCACCTGGGGTCTTTCTCAACCATGAAAAACTGGAAAGTCACCAATGATCTATAAATGTGTGGGTGTGATGTTCAACTCAACTCAACCAAAAAAAAAACAACAACACAATATATAAATTATTTGATATTCTGTGCTCAGCAGATGACTTCCGCTGTCATGAGGTCAAAGGCCGAGTTCACCGTATACTTAGTAACTAGGGTACCTCAGATAGGCTAGATAATACTGTGAATTCATTATACCCCACACACGAAGTTTATAGGAGTGAGCTTCCCGGTCGGACTGTGGGTCGGTCGGTCGATCCGTTTTTAGTAACCCGAAATTTCGAGTTACTAAGTCGAAATTTCAAGTTAGTATCTCGAAACTTTGAGTTAATAAATAAAACGCACCTGGCACTAATGCTCTTCTGTACGTTACAGTTTCAGTGTGGTAGCCTTAAACTCAAAAGTCACATAATAAGTTAATACCACATAATTACTGCATAGGATTTACATGGAACATGTTATTGATCGGACGATTTGTCACATGTTATTGTCATATACCACCTTCAGTTAGTTAAAACAGTCTCTTCCTATCTTGACTGGACAAATGACTGAGTAAAATATAGAAAACAATTGTATTTTTTTGGAAATAGCCCTGTATGTCAAAGCCTATGCATAGCGTACCAGGAGCTAACAATATTCGAGAAATACAGGAAGTGGAAATGAATTGTAAGTTTAGCATTTCTGATGCTGATGCAATACGCTAGCTTTAAACAAACACAGGTAGAAATTTATTTAATTCCTGACAAGAGTAAACTCTTTCGGAGAAATGGACACACGAGAACAAAATCAACAAAATCAATTCTAAATCAATGTTGTATTTCAAAATATGTTTAACAAGAAATATCTTTAAAAATGATGGTCGGCGAATTGTAATAAGGAAAGAAGTTTATGAATTTTTCATCTAACATTCATCTTTCATCTAACATTTTTCAAATTGCAAAACTAAACACCACACTTTAACAATTTAAATGGTTCTCTTTTAATTTTTCTCAAAGGTTTCGTAGGGTTGCAATTTTGTTTCGTTTATCCTTAGACGAATAATGTCAGCACTAGTTTGATGAAGATTCATGAAGCGGTTCATGAGAAGAGGTCATTAAACGTGTTTATATTTTTAGCTAAATTGGTCCCTATCCCCATTTGTAACAAAATAGCAGGAGCCCTTACGATATTGTTACACAAAATCCATTACATTTTAGTGGTTAATGCGAAGAAAGGCATATCTACTTTTAGCTATAGTGGTCCCTAATAGGGCCCAAGTTCCTATATAAATAAATTTGGAAGAGGACCTTATAATGATGCTCCAGACCAAGTATGACAAAGATCCACCAAGCTGTTCATGAGACGCTGTATAAAGGCATTTCTAGTTTTAGCTCTAGCAGCCCTTAAAAGGGGTTAAATGTCCCAGCTGAACAAAGTTGTCTGCGGGCCTAATAAAGATGCTACAAATCAAGTTTGATTAGAATACATGAGAAAAAATCAATTAAAGGATTTTTTTATTTATTATTTTTATTTATTTCTAAAATAGGCCAACAGATCCCGCTTTAACAAATGCATATTCGCTATTCATGAATCTTTGGACAATGACGTCACACCTATAAAAAAAAGTGAAGGTCAAGCAAAACATACAATTGTAATTATTTCAATATTTCTGTTTCATAAGCAAAGTTTGACCGTAGTCATATCACATAGATAAACTGTATGCAACGTACCTTCATTTCAGTGTAATGAGATTCAGTCATTATATAGCATATATATAATAAAACAGATTTCAACTGAGTTCAATATTTGCATACCATACTAAAGAAAAATATTCATATATAATAAATCAGTTAAATAATTTATAACAAATATATCAAAGCAAACAAGTACTCATTTTAATATGCAATCTGAATAAGTCACAAAAGCAAGAAACCTTTTCATATACAGACGACAATTGTAACAAGGAAAATCTTTTAAAAAGCACTTCTCTACATAAAAGACTCTTATCACACCCTTATTCATGTGATACGCAGATCGTATTCAGCTCTTTCTTTAATTTGATATATGTTGGTATTTGAACAGGTTTTTATCATATTTATTAAACTTACTTATCATTTTGAGATATATCAATATTCTTGCTAAATATACTGAGCCAAAGTTAGCTTTAAAACTGTGAACAGCGTCGTTTAGGATAAACGCTTTGTCTACATTTTACTCAGCGTAGCACAATCAACAGAGTGAAAGAAATTGACACTCTCGTCCAATCAGGCAGAGTGTTGCATAAATCTTCCATTTTGATAAATTATCTATAACGTGTTGTCAAGTAGTTTGATTTGCAAACTGAAGTCACGTGGCATAGGTAACGAAAACGAACTTAGACGGCGTCGAAAAATGACATACTTCTGTTGAATCAAGACACAAACTCAACCAGTTTTACCAATGTACTGCGCCATTCGAACTAGTGATATTTTGAATGGAGTCTGGCGAATTTCACCAACTACTAGGTGAAAAATATTCACACTACCCGCTTAGCAATTTTCAGTGAGTATCACATTGACGTGAACAGTTCTCAGAGACTTGAACTCACAGTGACATGGAAACTATCGAAGAAAGTGCAGTGACTAGCATACACTTATAGTGCCATGAACACCACTCAGTGACAAGTACTCCTAGTGCAATGGACACTACCTAGTGGGAAACGTGAATTGAGAAACATTCACTCACAGTGTAATGAACACCACTCAGTGAAAGTACTTCTAGTACCATGGATACTACCAAGTGGGCAACGTGCATTGAGTAACCTTCACTCACAGTGTAATAAACAACACTCAGTGACAAGTACTTCTGGTACCATGGACATTGCCCAGTGAACAACGTGCGTTGAATAACATTCACTCACAGTGTAATGAACACTACTCAGTGACAAGTACGCCTTGCACTATGGATACTACCCTATAGGAAACGTAGAGGATGACATTCACTCACAGTGTAATGAAACCACTCAGTGACAAGTGCTCCTAGTGCCAGTGACACTACCCATTGAGCAACGTGCAGAGAGTAGCATTCACTCACAGTGTAATGAACACCGTCCATTGACAAGAGCTTCTAGTGCTATGAACGCTACCCAGTGGGAAACGTGCATTGAGTGGCATGCACTCACCGTGTAATGAACACTACTGAGTGACAACTATTTCTAGTGCCATGGACCCTACCCAGTGTGCAGCATGTAGTTAGTAACATTCACTCACAGTGTAATGAACATCACTCAGTGACAAGTACTTCTAGTGCAATGGACACTACCCTGTGTGCAGTGAGTAACATTCACTCACAGTGTAATGAACACCACTCAGTTACAAGTTCTTCTAGTGTCATGGACACTACACAGTGGGAAACGCATTGAGTAACATTTACTCAGTGTAATGAACACCACTCAGCGACAAGTACTCCTAGTGCCATGGACACTACCTAGTGGGCAACGTGCAGTGAGTAACATTCACTCACAGTTAATGAACACCATTCAGTGACAAGTACTCCTAGTGCCATAGACACTTCCCAATGGACAACGAGTATTGAGTAACATTCACTCACAGTGTTATGAATACCACTCAGTGACAAGTACTCCTAGTGCCATAGACACTACCCATTGGGCAAAATGCATTGAGTAACATTCACTCACAGTGTAAAGAACACCACCCGGTGACAAGTACTCCTAGTGCCATAGACACTACCCAGTAGGCAACATGCATTGAGTAACATTCACTCACAGTGTAATAAACACCACTCTGTGACAAGTACTCCTAGTGCCATAGACACTACCTAGTGGGCAACATGCATTGAGTAACATTCTATACACACTGTAATGAACACCACTCAGTGACAAGTACTCCTAGTTGCCATAGACACTACCCAGTGGACAACGTGTATTCAGTAACATTCACTCACAGTGTAATGAACACGTCTTAGTGACAAGTACTCTTAGTGCCATAGACACTACGTAGTAGGCAACATGCATTGAGTAACATTCACTCACAGTGTAATGAACACCACTCAGTGACAAGTACTCCTAGTGCCATAAACACTATCTAGTGGGCAACATGCATTGAGTAACATTCACTCACAGTGTAATAAACACGACTAAGTGACAAGTACTCCTAGTGCCATAGACACTACCCAGTGGGCAACATGCATTGAGTAACATTCACTCACAGTTGATGAACACCACTCAGTGACAAGTACTCCTAGTGCCATAGACATTTCCTAGTGGACAACGTGTATTGAGTAACATTCACTCACAGTGTAATGAACACCAATCAGTAACAAGTACTCCTAGTGCAATAGACATTACCCAGTGGGCAACATGCATTGAGTAACATTCACTCACAGTGTAATGAACACCACCCGGTGACAAGTACTCCTAGTGCCATAGACACTACCCAGTGGGCAACATGCATTGAGTAACATTCACTCACAGTGTAATAAACACGACTAAGTGACAAGTACTCCTAGTGCCATAGACACTTCCCAGTGGGCAACATGCATTGAGTAACATTCATTCACAGTTGATGAACACCACTCAGTGACAAGTACTCCTAGTGTCATTGACATTTCCCAAGGGGCAACATGCATTGAGTAACATTCACTCACAGTGTAATGAACACCACTCAGTGACAAGTACTCCTAGTGCCATAGACACTGTTCTGGGACTTATATCAACTCAGTGACTAAACGAGAGATGCGCCTTTACTCTTTTATTACTCTAGTTATAGCGATTCTCTACAAATACAAACATACAAACAACATTCATACTGCGCTCACCAATTATACATATTCTCATATAAACAACAGATGTACTTTTAAACATACTTCACATCAACAAAGCTTGCACTATCCAATCATGCAGAAAATTAAACTTAGTCTATATCGATATATTCATTTTATGTTATAACTTCGAGTTCAGTAATTACGCTTTGAATAAATTAACAGTAATTAGTTACCGAATTTGGTCTCTTACTCATCAAGTCTCATCAGAATAATTTATGTCCACAGTTAACGTCCAGTTCAGTTAACGTTTCAAAGTCTGGGCGGAAGTATAAACAACTATGACGTTGACGTCAATGAACGCCGCAAATTATCACGTGGCTGAAGACGCCAAACAGACGTCAAATAAATAGCGTCAGATACAACAAATATTAGAAACTACATTTATGTTTCTAACAGTCCCCACTATGAAATTACATACATTTCATAACAAATAAACTTTTCAAAAAATTTCACATCCATGCTTTATCAATAATCAATAATTCTTAAGTTGATGACATATTTCACGTAATTAGTTAATCGATTTAAGGTGCACGAAATCTGAACAAAAACAATTATCGGTTTCATAAAGACAACTCCTAATTAGCGCATTTATAACAATTTGTACAACAAAACTTGGCTCTTACTTGTTTGTTATAATTATTATTTAGCTTCGAAAAATGTTAGGATCAAATTTACATTGAAGCCTCAAGAAGACACAGTTTAGTAACTGGCCTAATTAATTGACCTGATTTAGTTCTGATCACACAGCTTCTAACTAGGCCATCTCTACCAAGATTCACGTCAACCACTCGGGCTAGTGGCCACTGTCCTCTGGGAACATTGTCAACGGCAACAAGAACTACATCATCTTTCTTCAGGTTTACAGTTTTACGTTGCCATTTCTGACGTTTCTGAAGTAGTGGCAAGTATTCTCTCAACCATCGTTTCCAAAATACATTTGCGAGATACTGCACTTCTCTCCACCACCGTTTTGCGTATATATCTTGCTTCTTAAAGATACCAACAGGTAAGCACTGGTTTGATTTCGTTAGCAGTAGTATACTCGGCGTTAATGCTGGTGGGTCTCTGGGATCACTGCTAACGGGTGTCAAAGGTCTGTCATTTAGTATTTTCTCTGTTTCAGCCATTAATGTAAGCAGCTGCTCGTCGTTAAGTAGTTGTTCTCGGACGAGAGATTTCAATATAACTCTAGCAGAACGAATTAAACGTTCCCATGCTCCTCCCATATGGCTTGCGTTCGGAGGGTTGAAATGCCATTCAATGTCGTTCTGAGCAAAAAATCCACTGAGTTTGGACTGGTTCCATAGCTGCAATGATTTTCGGAGTTCAGTTTCACCTCCAACAAGATTGGTTCCATTATCACTGAAGACTTTCCGTGGGCGTCCACGTCGACTTTGAAACCGTTGAAAGGCAGATATAATGGAATCAGTAGATAGACTGTGAGCAATTTCAAAATGTACCGCACGCGACGTTAGGCACGTGAAAATACAACCATAACGCTTTTCTCGTGCACGAGCTGTCTTCACAATAAATGGTCCGAAATAATCGATTCCAATATGGGAAAATGGTGGCATATCCGGTGTCGTCTGCTCGTCTAGCAAGGGCGCCATCTGTTGGGTCATTAACGGTTTATGTTGTCGTCTGCATGGGATGCAACCTCTCAAAATACTCTTCACTGCGCTAGGTCCGTGTAGAATCCAATATTTCTCACGTGACATAGAAAGTACATGCTCTTTTCCAACGTGACCATTATGTTCGTGGATATGTTTTATTATTAGTTTTGTTAAATGGTGTTTGCTAGGTAGTACGACTGGATATTTGCTTGGATATTCGCATTGTAAGCGTCCTTGTACTCTGATCAGGTCATGGTGTATAATCGGTTTCAAAGATGCTAAACAACTGTCTTTTCTTACAGAATTCCCATTTTGTAGATATATTCTCTCATCAGTAAACGACGTACGTTGAACCAACGCTAATATGGTATGTTCCGCCATGTTGAGTTCATTGGTGCTTAAGTCACCTTCACTCAGTCCCAAGGTGTGGTTTAAGTGTTTACGTCTGCAGTATGCCTTATATCTTAGTAACCAAGCAACGGCCCTTCTCAGCTTCGTCCAACTGGAGTATCTATCTATTATACTTTGAATGGTTTCAACTGCACTAGTTGTGTTGACGACAACCTCTTTTTTCAGCTCAGTGTCGTCGTCGTCTAATTCAGGTTTAGTTAGGTGGCTTGGCCAATGGCTTTCATCTTTTTGAAGGAATTCAGGTCCATGCATCCAAAATTTCATTGTCTTAAAATCACTGGCATGCATTCCTCTAGAAGCGACGTCTGCTGGAGTGGAAGCCGTATCTACGTGTCTCCATTGGTCTCGTGACGTCACATCATGAATTTCACTTACCCTATTTCCAACAAAGGTTTTGAATCTCCGGGTTTCGTTTTTAATATATCCAAGGACAATCATAGAATCTGTCCAGAATGTCACACTGTCAATGTTTATTTCTAGTTCTTCTGCTACTAGCGTATAAAGCCGGGAAGCGACAACTGCTCCTGAAAGTTCAAGTCTTGGAATAGATGTCTGTTTTATTGGTGCTAGTCGTGATTTTCCAGCAACCAGAGAGCATGAAATCAGGTTCTTTTCATCTTTTAATCTCAAGTACACGCATGCGCCGTAGCCAAGTTGAGAACCGTCGCAGAATACATGTAGCTGGGCATTCTTTAATGTTCCAAAGTCCTGTGGTTTAAAACATCTTCTCACAGAGACAGCTTCTAAATATGGAAGAGTATCTAACCATTGTTTCCACTCGTACGTATCTTTTTCAGGGATAGGATCGTCCCATGAAAGCTTCTGTCTACATAGGTTTTGTACTATAGCCTTTGCACGTAGAGTTACTGGTGCTACCAGTCCAAGGGGATCAAATATGGAACTGACGATGGAAAGGATGCCGCGTCTTGTTATTGGCTTTTCACTTACTTTCACTTTAAATTTGAGTTCATCTTTCTCTACATTCCACTGAACACCGAGGGCACGATCTACTGGCAAACTGTCGCTCTTGCTAAGATTCATTATAGATGGCGCTCGTTCTGACTCTGGGATAGATTCAACGACATCTCTCTTATTGCTGAGCCATTTCGTCAGACGAAATCCTCCTCTCCTTAACAATGACTGTAAGTCTGCGGCTAACTCGATTGCTTTCTCATCAGAAGAAACTGATTTTAAGCAGTCGTCAACGTAAAAGTTCCTTTTAACGGTGTTGATTACCTCTGGTTTATACATATGTGCGTTATCCGTCGCTGTTCGTATTAATGCATATGCTGTGCAACTTGGGGATGAGGTCGCGCCAAATAGGTGAACCAGCATCTTATAGCATCTAGGTTGTTGAGTCATGTCCCCTTCAGGCCACCATAGAAACCGTAGGGCATCACAATCTAAATCTTCGACACGGACCTGATGAAACATAGCCTCGATGTCGGCTGCTATAGCAACGGGCTCTTGACGAAATCTGATTAAAACGCCAACCAAGCTGTTCATAAAGTCGGGTCCTTGTAGAAGTTGACTATTTAGGGAAATTCCTTTGTATTTGGCGGCACAGTCAAATACAACTCTCACTTTTCCGGGCTTATTAGGATTCGTCACAGGATGATGGGGTAAGTACCACACGCGGTTACTATCAGATTCAATGTGTGTTACTTCCTGTGCATGTCCTTTCTGGATATAGTCAGTTACTGATGCTGTGTACATTTTATGCAGCTCTTGATCTCGTGCTAACTTCCTCTTCAAATGTTCGAGTCGCGCATGCGCAAGAGTCAAGTTGTTAGGCATTACTGCTTTCTCGTCACGCCATGGTAATTTCAGTTTGTAATGTCCATTTTCATATCTCAACGAAGAGTTCATATTGTTTAAAGCTTTCTTGTCTTCTAGAGACATTGAATTTCTTTCTACTTTCACTTTGTCATCAAAGTCCGTAGTCCACATTTTCTCAAGTTGTTGTTGTAACAATACATCAGCTGACTGATGAAAATTTACATTAGCTGATTTCTGTGTTGTAGTGTCTGTAACAGGTCCACGCACTGCCCAGCCTAGTTGAGTTTTAATGGCGTAGGGTTGATCATGGCGGCCTGAACGCACTTCTAAGGGTATATGTGCCTGTGGTGCATCTGTTCCAATAAGAAGCATCACAGAGCTAGAGTCGATTTCAGGGATTTCTATCTTAGATAAATATGGTAGATCTCGGATGTCAGCGTTTCTCACAGCAGATCTAGTTGATACTGGAAGAGATTTTACTGACCAAACTTTTCTCAACGTAACGTCGTTACCACCTGACGCCGGTTGCACGTGCAGCTCAACTTCCTGTCCTTCAACAATAATACCGGAAGAGCTTGCTGTAGACATCTTGAACGTCACAGGTTTGGACGGTAGGTTCAGCGTTTTCAACAAGCGTTCATCACATAATGTTTGGTCAGCTCCCTCGTCAAGCAGAGCATAAGTCTTGCAGTACGTCCCACTTTTACCTCTAATAAGTACAGGTATTATACCTAAACAGTTCTTCACATAAGATCCGCTTTTAGTTGCGCAATTTACGACAAATGGTTGATCTGTGTGATCAGATTTACTATCTACCCACTTATGTAAAAGAAAGTGGTGTCTAGATTTGCATTCTGTTACATTGCACCCAGTAGGTTTTCTACAAACGTTAGAAAAATGTTTGCCCTTTAAACAATTGAAACAAAGTCTGTTCTTTTTTACAAACTGTTCCCTGTCATTTAAATTCATGGCTGTAAATTTTGTACATGAAGCTAAATCTTTACAATTACCTGAACAACAATAGCACTTACGTGACAGCTTATACATTGGATTGTTTACTGCACTATTCGTAGCAAAACTGACAGCATTATTTCTACGAGGTGCAGGACTTGGCTTTGACTTAAAGGTTCGATCTTCAACAATCTTACCATGACTCTTCTCATTTGCAAGGTCAAGGCCATATAGGGAAGTGGCGATTCGAGCCTTTTCTTCTACAAATTTCACTAGATCTGAAAAGCCCGGTTCCCTACCAGACTCAGTTATTGAGTGTGCAATATCTACCCATTTACCGCGGACGTGCATCGGCAAACGTCTAACAATGCGACGTAAGTTGTCTGTGTTATCTATGTCTGACTTAAATCCTAACTAAGACAAAGTAATTTCACATTTTCTCATCTCAAGTGCTAAATCTGAAAGACCATTAGTGTCAGACGCCTTTAAGGAATGACCATTAACAATTTTATCTACATAAGTTCTAGCAATGTTATGTGGCCTACCGTACCGTGAGTACAAAATGTCTCTTGCTCGTTTATAACCTTCACTTGGACTCAGTAATACACAGTCTTCTATTGCACTCTTTGCCTCTCCGTCGCAGTATTGTATCAAGTAACTAAGTCGTAACCTGTCGTCACGAACTTTACAGTCAATGTTTGTTTCAAAGTTACTCACAAATTTGCAGTATTCCAATGTTGAACCGCTGAATCTCAGGAGCTCCGGCTTTGGTAAGTTGAATCCTTCTTGTAACGTATTTGCCAGCAACTGAAAAGCTGATTCTATGCTAGTGTCTGTATTTCTCAAAACGTTAGTGTCTGTATTTCTCAAACGCTCGTGACTACATTCTCAGATGGATGCGCGTTCTGATTCATTGATCCATTCTTACGTTGCTCCGTTACCAAATGAGTGTTGTTAGGTGTATTTATAATTACACAGTCGTCGTGTGCACTTCTTATGTTCTTATCCGACTGTTCATGACCGGAAGTGAAATCATTTACTGTCGTCTGCTTCACATATGACGAATCTTGCACGTGCTGACCAGTTTCTTCCTCCAATGCCTCGTGCCAGACCGATTCTTCAATACGCGCTTGCTCTAATTCACACCGATATTCAAGTTCTTGCTGTTTAATTTCTATTTCTCTGCGCGCCAGTTCAAGCTCGTGTTTTTTTCTAAGAGAATTTAACTTTTGCTCAGCAATCAAACTTTCAGCTTTGGAACTCGCAAGTTTCGTTTTACACGTTGATGACGCATTGCTACAAATTTCGTCATTTTCATTATACTGGTTCGATGACTTCCATTGTTCATATCTTTCCTGAAACTCTGTGAAATTATTATGATAACACTCATAGGATTGTTCTAGATTTTCACAATCGGCGGGTTCGTCACATAAGTCTAGGCACTCTAAATGTATGTTCTTGAAAGCGTTGAATTTGTCGCACAGTTTCACATACAAGTTTTCAACAAGATCATCATTATCATGAGAAATCATGTATTGCTCCAACTCCTTATACAGTTTCGTCAGTTGCGCACATTGTGCTGACCTTGACCGCTTAAACCCCCAACTGCCATATAAAAGCCACAAGATGGTGCTGGGGCAGATTTTATATATAAATTTGCATGTTATCACATCAGAGAGCCCTCTTTTTCAATTTTATAAATCCACTGAATAAAAAGTTATGAAAAATTGCATAAATACAATTGAAATATTCTTAACAATTGGTGTTTTTATTTTTTATAAACAAAAAAATGCTGAAGTATAGTTTCAAAAAATTATTTAAACCTAACTGCCAAAAATTGAATTTGCTGAGAGCAATTGAGGTCATGAACCCTAGAGGAACAGAAATAGTAAACAATTCCCACGTGGTTAATATTTATCAACAAACTTGATCGTCAGAAGCTTCATATATCAATGGAATTAAACCTAGAGTGCATTGCAAAAGTTCTCCAGAAAGTAATTTGAAATTTTTTAAACCAATTAGAAATATCATAGTCATTTCTACAGTTATATTTTTATATGTAATATCAAAAAAATGTTTTAAAGAATAAGGGAACTACTAATAACAGACATTAGTGATAAATATTAATTTCAAATTTATTAGTCCTTATCACAGCAGCACTTGCTAATTTGTGTGTATTGTTCTGCACCCAGATTAAATAGTTTATTATTCTACTTTATGTGCTAGGTTATCTCAATTAATGACCAGCCAGTAATGACAGAATTTTAGTTAAATGAAGTTTGATTTTGAGTTTCATTGTTAAATTTACATAAACAAGATTAAAAATCAGGAATGCTAGTCTTGACTCAATTTTTCATAGATTGATACTGATATGGATGCACATATGGATAATAATAGTTTTTAACCATCAAAACATGCAAACTAATTAAAATTTCTTCTTCAACTGACCATTGTTTACATTTGCCTGTGAATCATTTAAAGTGAGCTATTTTTAGCTAACAGACAGCGTAGAGTAGCATTGTTATTTGATAGGCTCCTCCTACAAAACTTACTGCCAGGGTAGTAAATGTTGGGGCTTTAAGTCCTTGAAAGGTTTTGTTTTCAGAATCTGTCATCTTGTATCCAATGGTATCGTCACTGTTTTTTCAGTGGATCTACATCAACCGCTGGATTCGAGCATTCGATTATTCGACGATTCGAGAATTGTTCTGGGACTTGGATCAACTCAGTGACTAAACGAGAGATGCGCCTTTACTCTTTTATTTCTCTAGTTATAGCGATTCTCTGCAAATACAAACATACAAACAACATTCATACTGCGCTCACCAATTATACATATACTCATATAAACAACAGATGTACTTTTAAACATACTTCACATCAACAAAGCTTGCACTATCCAATCATGCAGAAAATTAAACTTAGTCTATATCGATATATTCATTTATGTTATAACTTCGAGTTCAGTAATTACGCTTTGAATAAATTAACAGTATTTAGTTACCGAATTTGGTCTCTTACTCATCAAGTCTCATCAGAATAATTTATGTCCACAGTTAACGTCCAGTTCAGTTAATTAACGTTTCAAAGTCTGGGCGGAAGTATAAACAACTATGACGTTGACGTCAATGAACGCCGCAAATTATCACGTGGCTGAAGACGCCAAACAGACGTCAAATAAATAGCGTCAGATACAACAAATATTAGAAACTACATTTATGTTTCTAACAGACACTATCTAGTGGGCAACATGCATTGAGTAACATTCACTCCCAGTGTAATAAACACAACTCAGTGACAAGTACTCCTAGTGCCATAGACACTTCCCAGTGGACAACATGTATTGAATAACATTCACTCACAGTGTAATGAACACGACTCAGTGACAAGTACTCCTAGTGCCATGAGCAACGTGCATTGAGTAGCATTCACTAACACTCAGTGTAATTAACACCACTCAGTGACAAGTACTCCTAGTGCCATGGACACTACACAGTGGGAAACGCATTGAGTAACATTTACTCACAGTGTAATGAATACCACCCAGCGACAAGTACTCCTAGTGCCATGGACACTACCTAGTGGGCAACGTGCATTGAATAACATTCACTCAAAGTGTAATGAACACCACTCAGTGACAAGTACTCCTAGTGTCATAGACACTTCCCAGTGGACAACGTGTATGGAGTAACATTCATTTACAGTGTAATGAACATCACTCAGTGACAAGTGCTCCTAGTGCCGTGAGCAACGTGCATTGAGTAGCATTCACTTACAGTGTAATTAACACCACTCAGGGACAAGTACTCCTAGTGCCATAGACACTACCTAGTGGGCAACGTGCATTGAATAACATTCACCCACAGTGTAATAAACACCACTCAGTGGCAGTACTCCTAGTCCCATAGACACTTCCCAGTGGACAACGTGTATTGAGTTACATTCACTCACAGTGTAATGAGCACCACTCAGTGACAAGTACTCCTAGTGCCATAGACACTACCCAGTGGGCAACATGCACTGAGTAACATTCACTCACAGTGTAATGATGACGACTCAGTGACAAGTACTTCTAGTGCCATAGACACTACCCAGTGGGCAACATGCATTGAGTAACATTCACTCACAGTGTAATGAACACCACTCAATGACAAGTACTCCTAGTGCCATAGACACTACCCAGTGGGCAACATGCATTGAGTAACCTTCACTCACAGTGTAATGAACACCATTCAATGACAAGTACTCCTAGTGCCATAGACACTACCTAGGGGGCATCATGCATTGAGTAACCTTCACTCACAGTGTAATAAACACCACGCAGTGACAAGTACTCCTAGTGCCATAGACACTACCTAGTGGGCAACATGCATTGAGTAACATTCATTCACAGTGTAATGAACACCACTCAGTAACAAGTACTCCTGGTGACATAGACACTATCTAGTGGGCAATATGCACTGAGTAACATTCACTCACAGTGTAATAAACACCACGCAGTGACAAGTACTCCTAGTGCCATAGACACTACCCAGTGGGCAACATGCATTGAGTAACATTCACTCACAGTGTAATGAACACCACTCAATGCCAAGTACTCCTAGTGCCATGGACACTACCAAGTGAGTGGCATACACTCACAGTACTGAGAATACTTCTCATGATCAGTGCCTAGTACTCATTTTGTATACGGCTAACTCTGTGAGTGCATACTACTCACTGTATGTCGCTTGAAGTTATAAAGTCCAGTAAATAAGTAATATACACCTGTTACTAAAGCTTTTCTGGACATGAAGTTATACCCTCGTGAGCGTATAATAATATTATAAAGTTGAAACAAACCTGTGTCATGGTTCTCTAAAGTAGGGATATATATATATGAAATAGAAAAACTTGTGCTCACCTTGACATCAATCGCTCTCGTCTGTCGGACAAACCCTACCGGCCTGAATGAATGTGAACCCGAGCGTATTTGGTATCATGCCGAAGGCTTCAATCTTACATCTCGCTTTTGGTGCTGTCCTCTTATTCTATGATTGCCATGTATGTGTACGTATATATACCATGAGAGCGACTGCTCTAGTTTTGCGGGGATACCGGTCTTCTGTTATTGCTTGTATGTACAAAAATGTATATGCAATGTATATTATGTTCATTTGCATTTGGATCGATATGTAGTAGTGATTTAGATGTTCGTCGAAGTACCGTATATATTAGAGGGTGAGAAAAATGGACACATTTGTAGCTTTTAGTACACTCTTAAAAGATACAGTGATATTAAATCCAAAGGCACGGCACAGCTAGGTTCAACATATTTGGTCATGCAATATGTATACCTTCCAATATGGACCTGTTGGAAATACCTTTAAATCTCAGGTGACATCCAGTTGGAAAGATATACAAATCTATGAAATGACGGAACTGTCGACCCGTGATCCATAAAGGTGATAGGAGCCTGGTCACTTGAGATAGAGGGGCCAGTTTCATAGTCTGAATATCAACGTAAACCCAACACTTCGATCTTTAACGATGTGTGCCGTATAATCTATTAACAAATGATGATAGATATTGAAAAAGTATAGACGATCAAAAGGCGCTTCAGTCTGTAAGATCAATCCAAATTTTAACATATCAAAATGTAGATAACGGTGGTAACATTTTTAGAAAGAAAATCTGATTTAATGAAATTTTTGTTAAGGACATATGCTAGAATTTGGTGAGAAAATTTTCCCAATAACAGAATTTCTTCAAACTTTGGATATTGAAGGACAATCATCTAAGAAACAAAAAAATGCAGTAAAAATCATAGGTCACCGGTATCGAAAAAGAGTTATCTGCCCTTGAAAACCGCATTTCCCCCAAAAATGACGTTTTCAAGGGCAGATAACTCTTTTTCGATACCGTTGACCTATAATTTTTATTGCATATTTTTGTTTCTTAGATGATTGTCCTTTAATATCCAAAGTTTAAAGAAATTCTGTTATTGGGAAAATTTTCGCCCATCTCATATACAGGGAATTCTAGCGTACGCCTTTAAATTAATTCAAAACAGACTTTATTTTGAGCAGATATTGGGGAGTGACACTCACTATTTATCATTATTCAGACAGCAATATTCAGTGAGTAGCACGCACAGTAAGTAACCATGCACTCCTCAAAAAGCAATATCTAGTAAGCAGCACACGATGTACAGTGAATATGAAATACAGCGCCGTTACCACTATTCAGAGAGCAATATCCAGTGAGTAGCAAACAATGATGTGAGCAATGTTCAGTGAGTAGCAAATACATTGCCATAGCCACTTTTCAGAGAGCAGGTTTTAGTAAGCAGCACGCTCATTGATGAAAGCAATGCTCATTTCGTAGCGCATTCAATGCCGTTATCCTTATTTAGAATGCAATATTCAGTGAGAAGCACGGACATTGATGTGAGCAGTGTTCAGTGAGAAGCAAATACAGCGCCGATACCACTTTTAAGAGAGCGATGTTCAGAGAATAATACGCACATTTATAATAACATTATTCAGTGAGTAGTAAATACAGAGCCGTTATTTATATATATATATATATAACCACTATCCAGAGAGCAATGTATAGTGAGTAACAAACACAGATGCGAGCGGTGGTCATTGAGTAGAACACGCCATTACCGCTTATCAAAGAGGACTGCTGAGTGAGTAGCACACACATTGATATGACCAATATTCAGTGAATAACACACACACATTGATGTCAGAAATGTTCAGCGAGGAGTAACAGTATAGAGCTGTTACCATTAACTAGACAACAATGTAATGTAATGTAATTTACAAACACACTGATGTGAAGCACACACATTGCCATTACCACTATTCAGAGCAATACTCAGTGAGTAGCAAACACATTGACATGAGCATTGGTCACTGAGCAGAAATAAAAGCAAACCATATACGAAATAGGGAACAATCATGTAACTGATTTGATGCTCAAAACAGAGTTTCTTTAGTTAAAACTGTAACTAAGTATACTACATTTCCCATCTTAAAGTAAGATCATTCTCAGATCCTTTGTTCCAAGTAGTCATTGCTCCTCCAACTAAAGTTTTTTTCTACTAACCTTGAGGTAACAGTGATGTAAAAGTCCCGTGTATAGGTACTTTACATCTTGCACGCTGAAGAACCATGGAAGCTCCTAGAGAATGGAAGTGTCTGCTGTATCTTGTGCTGTCTTCCCGCGAACATTAAGTTCTAACAGTCTTCTAATTTAAGGAGGCGCCCGAATTGGTTAAAAGTGGCGACTATGAATAAACTTACAAACAAACAAACAAACTTGTCATAAGTATTCATCACTAATGACCTATCCTGGCTTGTTTTTTATTTATTTGTTTACTTCTTATAGAACATAAATCACTGAACAGAAGCGGTCACTGCACTTTAAAAACTTATCACTGAGTAGTCATCACGGTGCTTTGAGTTTTACTTACTGAGTATTGTTCACGGTACACAGAGTCTGTAATTACTATTTATTGAGTTGTGCTTACGGCACTGTGAGTACTGATCTATGAGTAGTAGTAGCTCGGTGATGTAACTGTTACATAGATTTTAATTCCACTCGAGTTACTTTAAAATTGTGTTATAAAAAAATGAATAGTTGATGCAACAACACTGCACGTAACTGAAAAAAATGTGTAAAACCAAATAAAATTTAGACGTACTCATGGTACTACTTAATCATTCAAAGTCTGAAATACGTGAAGTACCATATACTATTAATCATTGCTTATCTGAGAATAATTGTAAACAAAATGTCGATGTTATACATTCGAAACATCTATGACTGGAATCATTACAACCATAAGAAAGTAATATTTCTTAGTAAACTACGATAACTGATTTCTGCTAATTTCGTTGCACCCAAGAAAGAAGGAACAGACGATAATGGCGTCTCCGATAATCCATCGTGGTGTCGATGTCGTATAAGGTTCACACGATGATCACACGATGGTAGACAAAATAGAATGATAGCAGAAGACACGTTGGTGACGGATCGAAGGCAAGAGGACCAAAATAATTAAGGTACTACGATTGCAAGTAAAACATCACCACCGTTACAATGGACAGGACGTGAAGTGGTTGCACACTTATTTCAAGCGAACAAAATGTTTGCAACTTACAAAATGGCAGATATTTGCTATAATTATCACACATTCGCTTCTTTTTCAATCAGTTAAGTGGGTTCCTATGGTATTTTGACCTTAACGGATATGTACATGCATCAGTTCTATGTCTACGTCACACTCGGCTTTGCGTTTCAGCGTCATAGATTCGAATTAAATGATCATGTCCATGTTATTTGAACGGCATCGTTTCTTGCCGTTCTACATTATTTATCAGAAATTATATCGGAGTTATCTCACTTTATATTAGACAACGCCATTTGCAACAAGCAGAAGTTTTATTTCAAATTCGTACGTAACGTTTATTTATAACTGACGATTGTCAGTTACCTTTGAAAACAATAGTGATTATAGGTAGCAACAAAGTGAGTGTAATTGTAGTAACTAGCAATTTGATGAATTATTCGAAGTCGCAAAGGGCGTTTCTTCTTTCAATTAGATTTGCTGACAAATCATCCATCAAGAGATGGCATCAGATATTACTTAATTGATCACAATAATCTGTCTGCAGATGATGCTTTCTATTGCTGTTCATAATAAATCTACTTTCTTCACAATTAGTTGATTTGTCTCGTTTAAGAGCCACAAACTGAGCAGGCTAGTATGAAAATAAGCAATTATAGAACCGGCAAGAAACGACACCGTTCGAATATCAAAACATGGACATGATCATTTTATACCTTCAATAACTTCCTCAATTCGAAATCTACGACGCTGAATCGCAAAACTGAGTGTGACGTGGACATAGGACTGATGCATGTACACATCCGTAGAGTTAAAAATACCATAGGAACCCACTTAACTGATGAAAAAAACAAGCGCATGAGCGATATTTTTAGCAAATATCCGCCATTTTGTAAGTTTGCAACCATTTCGCTCGCTTAGAGTAACTGTGAAACCACTTCAAGAGCCCCTTCTTAATTTGACTACCTTTCTAAAGTTAAGTGTGTTGTTATATTTTGTACTTGTTCAGTTTTGTCTGCGTAATTGAAATTATACATACTCTGCAGGAGAAAAGTGAAATGATGTATCATTTATCAGTTTCTTTGTTGTTTCATACTCATTTATACAGTTGATTCAACACATCGACTTGATACATCTTTTACGCTTTTAACAATAATTGAAGTTAATAAAACCTTTGAAAAGTTGCCGTTATACGGGTTCTAAAGCAAGTCGTACGGACGTACAAAACTTACCTTAAACAACTAAGCTTCTGCCTTCAAGTGGTGCACATAACCAAACCAACGTGTTCTAATTTCGTGATCTGTTTTACAAAAACGGCCTCGTGGATCACACGAAACGCAGATTAAATGTACTGCAAAAACAGCATGTTAGAATGGGCTGGTTTCTATCAAAACATTTTACATTACTTCATTAGAATTGTTGAAATTTCCAATAGCAAAATCATGCATAAGACTATTTCCTGTCTGAAATCATTTGTCAGAAAAGCAGAATACAAGCCTGTACCAAAGTATGTGTGCTACTTGTTTAAGCGCGGGATAAGGTTATACAATCTGATTTTGGTGAAAGTATGTATAAGTTTAATTGACATAAAATACAGTCTAAATTTCCTTATAGCTCATCATAGTATCAAACATGAATAGAAACGTTTGCTGTACAAAATAATCTACAGTAGAATTGTTCATGTGTGGAAGCCATTCAGCAGGCTTAGTTCTATCCAGGTGCCCGCCCGTGATGAAATAATACCTTGGACACTTTGGGTATTCTCTACAATCAAAAGCTGGAAAAGTCGCTACATGACTTTGTATGCGTTGTGCCCCTAAAACCTGTTTAAATGACGGGTATTTGGAATATGTACATTATGTTGTAAAATTATGGTTATGTGTTAAATTTAGCATTATTGCTCTCTATCTATTTATATTAGGTCCAAATAGTATCAAAAAAGGCTATGGATACGACAGTGTCTGTTAAAAGTATATAGGTCATCATAGCATCTATAACAAGTTACGGATCTTAAACGTGTTTGTCATGTTCCGGTTATGTGTCCTCATATCTAATGGTTATGGTCCCTAATAGTGAAAGTGGCATCACAATGTCTATTATAGAATATGGGTCCTTATTACGAGTCCTAATTGTGTCTGTAACAGGTTATGGCACTCAATACGAGTTATGGGTCCTAACAGTGTGTGTGTGTAAGTGTCTATTAATAGTGTTTGTAACAAATTATGGGCTCTTGTAGTGATTATAACAGGTAATTATGTCTCCCACCACACAGTGGTTTGGGAGACCTAAAAGTGTGTGTGTAATTGTCTATTAATGGTGTTTATAACAAATTATGGGCTCTTGTAGTGATTTTAACAGGTAATTATGTCTCCCACCACACAGTGGTTTGGGAGTCATATTGACTTACTCCTGTGTGTGTGTGTCTGTCTGTCATAAATCCTGTCCGCACTCAAAGTCGGACATTTCTCATCCGATTTTCACCAAACTTAAAAAAATGTTTTTGCTAATAAGTGCTCGGCCAAATTCGATAACTAGTCAAATCGGCTCAGGCACTTCGGAATTATGGCCGTTGAAACTTGTTTTTGACGATCAAAGCACTGAAAGTCTGATAAGGCAGTTGAAGTCTTGGTGCGTGGTTGACTCATAAACTATTCAGCCAATTAAGCAGTTGTTGAAGACATGCGATTTTCTCAGAAGCAGCTCTAGTATTCACATTCACTTTGTATCTTGTACAGACTGTTTATGTTCGTAAAACAATATTGGTGCCGTAATAGCATGGGCAACCCTTTCCGGAGCCGGAGATTGAGCGATAGATCTGATGTTATTCTAAAAACTGTTAGAGAATCAAATGGACCGCAAAGTGTTTCACGTAAGGAGGATCTTAACCTTTGACCTTGCTTTTGACAAAGTTTGGGAATATCCATTACGCAGTATATTTAAAGTTTTTAAAGGTTTTTCTAATTTTGCTGTAAAGACACTCTTTAAAACCATTTGAACAAACTTGAGAGAGGTCAAACCAGGGCGCTAAAACCAAGTTTGGTTAAGATCCATCAAGTGCTTCACGAGAGGTAGATTGAAGATTTCTCGTGAAGCGCTTGATGGATCTTAACCAAACTTGGTTTTAGCGCCCTGGTTTGACCTCTCTCAAGTTTGTTCAAATGCTTCACGAGAGGTAGATTGAAGATTTGGGGCCTCCGTGGCCGAGTGGTTAAGGTCGCTGACTTCAAATCACTTGCCCCTCATCGATGTGGGTTCGAACCTCACTCGGGCGTTGAATTCTACATGTGAGGAAGCCATCCAGCTGGCTTACGGAAGGTCGGTGGTTCTGCCCAGGTGGCCGCTCGTGATGAAATAATAGACGGAGGGGCACCTGGGGTCTTCCTCCACCATCAAAAGCTGCCATATGACCTTAATTGTGTCGGTGCGACTGCGCAGGCTGGTCTGGATCCATGCAGGTCGCAAACCCACTATGTTGGCTTTCTTATGGCGCGGCTCAAATGTATCTTTGTAACAGGTGCACACTTAAGTCGGTGCTAAGGGCGGGGTGTTTGGTGCCATGTAGCGGCCGTAAAAAACCTCCTCATACTCGTTCTGTTATTCGTATTTCTAGTCCCTGGGGATTATGGAATCCATTCAATGTTTATGGATAATAGAAACCCGGCTTAAGCCTGTGCTAGGTGACATGAGGTGCTTGCAAGTTTCATTATTTCTCACGAATAGACTCATTCAAACCAAATTTGCTATTATTCATACTTCCAAAGGAGCTTTTATTTTTAATATACCTGTAAAAACGCACAAAAATAACGTTCAATCCTTAAATGTGTCCTCACAGCGTCTATGCCAGAATATGGGCCTGAACCTTGTCTATAACAGATTACGGGTTCTAAGAATGTTAACAACATATTACAACTCAACAAAGTTTAACGCCTCAAACCAGTTTAACAAGAAATATTTCTACCAAAAATCTTAAGAACTGGCCATTTTAATGCAGCCATATATCGAAAACTAGACCAATACCTGACAATAACGTTTCTTCTTTTATAATAACATTGTCAGTAGAGAGTCATCCAAGCAACAATTATGTGATTTTATTTCAAAATCAAAGGAGATGTCATTTAAGCTCTGGCAACCAATGTTTTAGCCAAATTGAAATATTATGATCTCTCTTCGTAGATGGTCATCCATAGAACATTCCTATGAAATTATTCAAAATTGAATGAAAAGTTTTTGTCAAGAAGTAGTTTTTCTTTTAATTTCCCATCGTATACATACAGGAAACTGGCGGCCATGTGGAATAATTTGAGCAAACTTGGTTGAGGTTTACTCAAAAACATTCCTGTGAAACTGTTTGAAATTTGAGCTGGTAGCTTCTGACGAGCACATTTTAAATATCCCATGATATACATAAAAGAGAAAAAACATCGCATAACGACTTGTTTTTTTGTGTGAAAAAAATCAGAAGTTTAATATTCTTAGGAGAGGGTCACTTAAGGAACATTTATGTTAAAAGTATCTTTAAATTGCACAAATGGTTTTGGAGGTGATGTCGTCTGAAGATTTTTCTACTTTTTAGTTCCAGCAGCATTGGTTTGTTCTTTACGAATCAGAATTTTTTAACCACTCCAAGTAAATTATTATGATATTGAGCCGTCAGTTTCTGACATACACGCATACAGTCGAGACTGTTTTAAGAGACCGACTTTGGGAAGCAGCGAAAAAGGTCACATATGACAGGGAGTCTCTTAAAACAGTCTCACTTAACAGGATGACGCTGGTTTCATATATTTTTTCCAATTAGAGTACATGAATATCGGATACTTATATATTGGCCTCTTTTAAGGTAGGAGTGGAAAATGATTAAATACTATTTCTTTAATTGCATATTGATAAAATATAAATTTCAAATAATTTGCATCATTCGCATGATGTTGATAAAACAAATTTAAGCTCATGATCTGGCAAGAAAATAAAGGGGAGCAGTAAAATATAAATGTTCCATTTGAACTGTTTACACACTGAGGTTTATGATATTTATATTTTTGTGTACTAATTGTTCACTGACATTTATTTGATTATTGACTGCATCTTTAATCTGTGTTTACTTCGTCGTTTCCTGTTAAATACCGCCATATTTTTGTTTCACCAGGAATAAAGTTAATTTATGCACCGACTCCGAATTCTTCAGCGACTTTATACGCTGGTTTTCCCTAATCGAGCAATTCAAGTGCCTTAACGCGCTGTTCTAATGTCAAAACAGTTCTTTTTTATGTTTTTCATCAGCCATTTTTTGTAAACAAAAAAGTTCTCGTCTCAAACAACTTCACGCGAGATAAAGAACGGTAACTCTATCGTGTAAAAACTTGCGAGGGAGCGTCTCAAAGTCGCTGAAAACGGTCTAAATATCGATTCCGGAGCCCGATTTCACAGTCGCTTGTCGCGTAAGGCAGGGGGTTGCTTAATTCAGACTCTTTTAATAGTAAATTGCGTCCGGAGCATAAAATAGGGTCGCATATGACAGGGAGTCGCTAAATTCAGGGGGTCGTTAAGGCAGTCTCGACTGTATAGGAAAATCAAAATTCCATGACTTCAGGCGGCCATGTTGTTTTTTTCTGACGACTCAGAATAAATCGAATAATCTTGGTAGGGGTCACCTTAGGATCAGACACAATCTTGGTAGAGGGTGATAAACAAGAGCTGTCGGAGGATAGCAACGCTCGACTATTCAACAGCCTTGTCGATTGAATGAATACGAAAATCGAAAAAGGGGCATATATTAGCAAAAAAGCAAAATAGGGTTATGGAACTTGCATAGTGCTTTTCAGCTCATGACAGTGGACAAGCGTGTGAAGTTTCAATCCATTCCCATTAGTGGGTACTGAGATACCAGCTTACATATAAGAATTTAACCCAAAACTCCTAAGTTTAAAAAGGGGCATAATTTTGTAAAATGCAAAGTTGAGTTATTGACCGTTTGCACTGCATGTCATATTATGACAGTGAACAAGTGTGTGAAGTTTCAACCCTTTCCCATTAGAGGATACTGAGATACCAGCTTACATACAAAAACTTAACCAAAAATTTCTATGTTAAAAAAGGGGCATTATTTTGTAAAAAAGCAAAATAAAGTTATAGGACCTGCTTTGTGCATGTCAGATCATGACAGTGAACAAGTGGTGAAGTTTCAATCCATTCCAAATAGTGGTTACTGAGATACCAGCTTACATACAAAACCTTAACCAAAATTTTCTAAGTCAAAAAAGGGGCATAATTTTGTAAAAAAGCAAAATAGAGTTATGGAACCTGTGCAATGTAAGTCAATTTATCACAGTTAATAAGTGTGTGAAGTTTCAATCCATTCCCACAAGTGGTTACTGAGATACCAGCTTACATACAAAACCTTAACCAAAAATTTCTAAGTCAAAAAAGGGGCATAATTTTGTAAAAAATCAAAATAGAGTTATGGAACCTGTGCAATGTAAGTCAGTTTATCACAGTGAATAAGTGTGTGAAGTTTCAATCCATTCCCACAAGTGGTTGCTGAGATAACAGCTTACATACAAAAACTTAACCAAATCGGGACGCGGACGCGGACGCGGACGCCGACGCCGACGCATGGGCGAGTCCAATAGCTCTACTATTCAATGAATAGTCGAGCTAAAAATAACATTTCTGTAAAATTGTTTTAATATCAGACGAGGTGATGTCGTTAGAAGATTTTTCTGTTTTTAGATCCGATGTCCATGTTTGAATATGATGATTTAAATAATATCAAAGGAACATCCTTATCAAAGGAACATCCTTTTTCTTTAATTGGACCAAAGGTTACTCACAAGAAGATTTTACATTTTTGCATTTAGGGAATAATAAACATGTACCACTCGACAGCCATTTTTACATATCGTAATACTTTAATAGTCTTAGTAGTGCCAAGTAAGGAACATTTCTATGAAATTATTTTGAAATCGGTGGTTTGAGAGGATATGTTATTTGAAGATATTTCTATTTTAAGTCTGGCGGTCCCTATGTTTAACAAGTTTCATCATCTTTATCCAAATAGGTTCAGAGGAGATGTTATGCGAAGAAAAGTGTGCATGGACGCGTGGACGGGTCGGCGGATGGCGGACGGACCGAGGATGTACGATGAACAGTGAGTGGAAACAACAGCTCACCCCGAATACTTACTGCTCAAGTGAAGTTAAAATGTACAAAATTTGGACACATTTTGCATTGCCATAAACAATATGCAAATTTTGATTCCATACCTCATGTTTTTATTTCGATGTAAATGAGATGTGGAACCAAAATTTGTAGTCCTGTTTGGCGCCATATAACCTATACTGTGTTGGTGCGCCGTTAAACCCAAATAAATAAATAAATAAATAATTATTGCCTTAAACAAAAAATAAAACATTCTTGCATCAACTTGTTTTTTTTTGCACCAAATAAGAACTCAAAAATATTCTTCGTCCAAACATTATCTACATATTCCACGACAGTACTGTTATTATTATATTATTACGGCATTACTGTTTTTCCTTCAAACATAAAATTTTGTAATAGACACAATATTTTACTGACTTGTGCGTTAACATTTTGTCTATCAAACGAAAACATACAGGAGGGTTTTTTTCAACATACAGAGATGCTTTCATATAAAGATACTTTTTATCATGAGAAGACGATGGCAAAAATAAGCTACTTGTAATCCGAAAGCGATTATTTAAAATGGTTTCAAACTGGACTATCACTTGTTAGAAAGTTTTCTAATTTCATCACAGCTTCGGTGTTCATCTTGCATTCATAAAATTTCAGTTCCTTGGTAAATGCAACATCTATAAACCATACGTTCTTATACTGCTCCTCTCCACTTACTGCAAGTTGAGACGATGTAGTTGGCAATGAGTGCTCCTCTTTACAATGAATGACAACAATTGCCACGCGTACGCCATCAAAATCTGGAAAAAAAATAAAATTCTTAACACTATGTTATTCAACGCTAGACACCATCCGACGGAATCCACATTATCACATATATATATAAAGGTATATATATATATATGTAAACGTATGATTTTATTAGTAATGACAAGTGCAATTTATAATACGGTCTAAGGGAAACTATACGTTTTCTGTTGAGCTGATTTTTATTAATGACAGTGCTAGCTTTGATATAACATTCTGCTATTGTCTTCATTAGCCATTGCTATTTCGTATTTTGGAAATATTATTACAACTTTGTATTTATATTGAACACTTCATGTGCAATTGTACGCCATATTATCATGTAAATGTTGCCTCATGGGTCTTATGACCTTCTGGTTGTTTATAAAATAAATTCTTGAATTCTTCATATAGTTGAAATTCGACATCTCAAACTCAATATCTCAAAATTCTGGCTATTTTGAAGACATTTTCAAGTCCCATCCCGAAAAACACATGCACAAAATATCACTTTAAGTTGAATTTCGGTTATCTCTAAGTGAAACACTCTCAATTCAAGATACAAAGTTTCTTTTATTAAATTAAGAAAATAAAAAAAAACCTGTCGTGTGTCAATTTTTCAAGCTGCGACTTTCTCTCAATAATTGAGTACTAAACAGATTTGGTAATACGCATCATCAAATAAAACCAGAAGTTGACATTTCCTCAAAGTATTCATACTTACGCATGTGACCGCATCATTATAATGCAATATAATACATCAAAGTAAAGAACTATGAACAAATATGAAAGATCTTAGAACTGACTTTTCTTTATTTGTTTAACTTTACAAAATTAAATGGTAATTAAATGAAGAGAATAACACGCAAAGAAACTGACCTATAAAATGTTCCCGCGAGTAATCAACATCTGGAAGCAACCTTGACCTTCTCTGGCATAATATTAAAATAGGTTTGTTAATGTCAATTTCTGACACCTCTTGAACTATAATAGGTATGAACTTATTTTGCAGACTTTCCTTGAATGACGTCACAAAATCAGCTGTATTCCCGTCACGTTCGTATACTTGAACTATAGTAGGCTTCACTGAAAAATACAAAATATATTGCAACTTGAATAGTTAATCTATGAAAACTCCAGAAAGCGTTGAACAATTCCAACGCAAAGCATGTCGAACTCATGTTAGTAAGAGGTCAGATACCGACAGATAGGTCAACTCAATTAATTTTTATGACATTATTGTTACGTTTGCAAAAGCGAATGTTTCAGTGCCTCCTGTAATGGCATAACCGTTTATATATGTTAGTGTTTTTTTTTATAAATCATACATGATGTTATTCAAAACAAATGATCCAATGTCAGCCAGAGGTTGCCGATACAGATAGATAAAACCATATCTATCCGATGTATAAATGATATCGGTCCATAAAAAATGATAGGAAGATATGGGCTCTTCGGCTGGGTCCGCATTATCTTTACTTCAGGGACTTAACTAAAAAAAAATGAGATAAAAGTAAGCGTGGGAAATGTAAAGAAAACGTACAAAAAGGACTGGGGAGTGGGGACGTGTGTTCGGGAAGGGGTAGGATGATAATATTAAACATAAGGCAGTGTGAGAAATGACATTTTAACAATATGAGATCTTAGTCAGAGATAGGAACGTGGAACATTTTGGGGAGGTAATAGAGGCTTGGGTTGAGGTTAGAATGGCGGGATACCCATACTAAAACATACGAGATATAATTCTAAGAAGATTCAGTAAAACTGTGACACATGCCATAAAACTTTAACCAACACTTTTACAAAATGTGACCTAAGTTACATTAGCCACTGAGATATCTAGCCCTATGCTAAAAGATGCCCCTTAGTTAGATCAATAATCATATGCGGGACAATCGTTTAGGAGATAAAGAGAAATTGAGAAGCTTGTCATAAAACGTCAACCTGAAACCACTGCTGATGCAAACACAGTAGCTAGAGTACAGTAACCCTCCTTATTCTTCCAATACTCAAGCTTTAAATAAAAATCACTGACCGACACAATACATTTTAGAGGCATCAGGAACAAGTTTTCTAAAGCTCATATTAAAAATGAATCGGCTGTTTTTATTCCAGAAAAGTATAAGTATAACAGCAGACCTAATACATGAAACACCCTCAAACAAGCTGCATTGTAAAAGAAAGGAACTAATACACGAACAGCAAAGATACATGCGGACCACATAAGCTCTTATCAAAAGCGTACGCTCAATACGGTATGTCTCGTATGGGTGTCGGCTAACTTATGTCGGCTAAGAATCAGAATCACTGTTATATATAATACCCATTGTAACCCAAGGAGATAAATTGTATAGCAGTAACTCGTTCTACTGTATCCGTTTGATTCCAGAAGGAATGTATGAAAGTTTTAATGCCAATCCCCACAATATGAATCTGAGAAACTCATGTTTTTAAACAATAAGAAAAGTAACATTGCATTCAGCAAACCAGCTGTGACTAACACTTTAAATATCTACGTACCCTCCTCTCTTTCTAATGTTGCACCGGCATACTGAAATAGCATTTTCACCACCTCCTCTGTTTCATTCTCAACAATTTGTAGTTTTTGCTTGATATCCTTTTAAGAAATAGATAAATACAACGTTGAGCTGGTCAATAAACCCTTATGTCAGGTTAAATACACGTCTTACGACGCTTGAAAGTGGATATACAGTCCAGTATCAAGTACTGTTAATTTACTGTACATCCAATTATACATTGAAATTAACTGTTATCGAAAGCAGTAGTTTGAATGATATCGAAGGTTCGGGTATCGGCGGTATGGAGGATAAAGAAGAGACCCAGTAATCGCCGTTACTGAATTAAGTTCGGACTGATTCCTTTTGTGTAAGATACTTTGATGCTAAATCGGGTCAGAAAATATATATGAGCCGCGCCATGAGAAAACCAACATAGTGACTTTGCGACCAGCTTGGATCCAGACCAATCTGCGCATCCGCGTAGTCTGGTCAGGATCCATGCTGTTCGCTAACGGTTTCTCTAATAGCAATAGGCTTCGAAAGGTAACAGCATGGATCCTGACCAGACTGCGCGGATGCGCAAGCTGGTCTGGATCCATGCTGGTCGCAAAGCCACTATGTTGGTTTTCTCATGGTGTGGCTCATATATGAACAGTGTAGTATCTTGAAACTGACACTATTAGCAAAACATAAAATTATCTTATCTGTTGTTTCAAACAAAAACTGAAAACCAAGCCCATGCTAAAGGCGTGAGGGCTGTTGCACACATTTTATTACTTCTCATAATTAGGCTTAAACATTTCGAAAGGTCCTTCTTAGATTCTTTATACTTTACTAGTTATACCACTAATGGTTCCTACTCATGGAACGGCCCATAATGATATTTATGTTTTATATTTTGATAGTTTGTGTTTATGGCCCACTTCCAGTAAATATACAGTATGTTATTATTATCATTATCATTATTTCATACAAATGTGCACAACAAATATATCATAATGGAACTACGAACTCTAGTGGTTTATTCAAACCATGCGAAACTGTATACATTTAATATAAAAATAAGGAATGTACCAGTCATTGAGGACATAGGCCTACCTTAATTATTTCAGCAACCGTTTCCTCCTGATTTTGGAGTTCAGTTTCTGTAGCGTCAGACTGTGATGCTTCTATCTGTAGGTGTTTGAACTCTGTTTTTGAAGACACACCTAGAAGTGGGATATATTGCCAGAGTTTCCAACTTGACTTGTGTGGTTTTAATTGCTTTAATCTTGTCACGAAATTGCTGTTTCTTTTCGAGTGATTCTGGAATAGTATCTTGTATCAAAACCCATTTAATATAATAACCCATAGCCTATGTTCCTAAGGACATAAATATTCTGTATACTGCCTTACTGGTATACTCATACCGCAGAGGCTATGACTATGTTACATAACTACTGATTTTGTTACAAGATTACACGAGACAGTCCGATTATTAAACTTTGTAATATAGACATTTACGCACATTGTGACATACTTACATAATTTATGTTGTTGTTTTTTTGTCAACAGAATATATAGCTCTACACGTATAGATCTATATATGGATCGACATTTAAGGCCCTGGCCTACGACATGCATCAATTTTTATAGTCTCCTACATATTAGAAAGAGTTTAACTATTTTGATTTATATGTTTATAGGTCGAATTATGATAAGATCAAAAGGTAACATACCTTTAAAACCTTCAAAAGTTCTTCATAATTGTTATCCATTTGTATGTGTATGGTGTTCTGCTACATCCGGAAACTAATCACCGCATTTTCCGAAAATGAAAGTTAACGTAAATCTATTATGCAGTTCAAAAGCAATGGTCCAATAGTATTTGTCTCATGGAGGGAAACGTTATTCCGTACATATTACGTTGCAAAACAGGAATTTTGAATCGACCTGTAACTCGAAGATGGGGAACGCAGTAGAAGGTAAATATTTATTATTATAGATATCATATTAATAATAATGTTTATTTTATTAATTAGTATATAAAATCATTCGTTTGTCTCGTTTTATATTTTTCTTTCTAATTTCTAAATTCAGGGTTTTCTTTACAAACGTATTAGAAAATTGTCTTGATAATGATGTTAATAATCATTCTGACTGGGATAAACAAAAAAAAACGCCACACGTAATGGCAATAGCAATCTTGCTTTAATTTAAAACATCATAAAATTGTGGTTTACAATATAGCCACGTAGGCATTTTGTATAACACAAGCAAAAAAACTAGGACAGTGCTTCGTTTTAAAGTGTGAGACAGGTGGTAGTAAACGTCTATTTTTAGACTTTGCACAATATGCACAATATGCATATCCATGTGTTGCCGTAACGCTATGGAGGTTTACTAGGAGACGCTGTGGAACAACCAAAATGTCCAGTTCAGTACCAATGCAAGCTACCCTGCTGCAATTTACACATCATGCATTTATAAAATAGTAAACAATCCTATTCTACCTAGTAAACAGCCTTAAATAACTTACATTTAAATTCAAACAAGCCAAATTGTCTAGACACTTGCAAAATAACAGTGACGATCGGCCAATTTGTTTCAAAACGAAAGTAGAAAACCTATTCCGTTGTTTGCGTCTTAGAATTTAAATGTAAGTTATTTAAGGATGTTTTCTAGGTAGAATAGGATTGTTTACTATTTTATAAATGCATGATGTGTAAATTGCAGCAGGGTAGCTTGCATTGGTATTGAACTGGACATTTTGGTTGTTCCACAGCGTGTCCTAGTAAACCTCCATAGCGTTACGGCAACACATGGACCTTTTCCATACGAGTATATATAAGGGAAAAAAATCTTCAAAAAAAAAATATTTTTTTTTCGTTTTAAGCTTAAAACAGTGTTTTTGTGTTTTTGATTTTTTTTTTTTTTTTTTTTTTTTTTTGGAGGGGGCGGCACCCAAATGGGCACCAAGACTGGACGGGCACCTGTGGTAATTCTTACAGAAATAAGCTCTATAACCACAAAATCATAATACTGCTAAGCGAAGTGAATTGTTTGTTTATTACTGTGTCACCCCTACTGAAAGGGCCAACCAAGATGGCTAAGACACCTTCATACATTGAACAGTAGGCCTATTACCTCCTGATTCCTATTTCTTAATGTCAGACACGAGGGAGGTAGGCAATCGGTAAACCAACCGGTCTTTTTTCAGTAAAAAATAAGCTGTATATGTAAAAGTGGATGAGACATACATAGATTAGATCTAATGCTTACCTTAATTTCAGGAGCAGCTGAACGACCTTCCGGGGTTCCATCTCCCCCGCCTGCTCGAAGGCTGACTAGTGTCCCGTGGAGAAATTTAAAGTCTGTATGTATACAAATTAAGACACATGCCAAAACAAAATTAATTATAACATCATTACAGCCTCAAACAGCATCTTAAAGTTGAACATAGTGATTCGTCTTGCTACGTTTTAAATATGTATACAGAAAAAAAAGAGTTTTTGCTTTTTACTTCTCACGACCAATAGCGTTCTCACGAGCAATAGCGTTTTCATGCCTGTTTGAAACAGCATGTCATATTAAACATTAGTCCAACGCATGACGTAATTATTATATAACTGTCAGGAGAGGTAACTAGAGCCACTGATTGGCACTAATTAACATGTGATGAATGAAGAATAGCCTTACAAATGCTAAACAATGACCCGTGTCATTGCATTATTTGTTATCATTCTTAGAGATATTTTGATACGTACATGTCCATAAATTGCTTGCATAATGCAACATTTTTTTAAAATTATCTCATAACCAGTTCTCAAAACAACAAATAGAATAAATTATCAAAATGAATTTTATTAGATCTAAATGCATGAAACGATACCAAAGATCAAACTATTTTATATGAATTAGTAATATTCAATCAATTATTACTAACTAATAAATACCATATGAAATTCAATGTAAATCATATGTTAACAATAAACAAGAATAAGCCAAAGAGCTTGCTTATACTGAGCAAATCCCGCTATCAAACTAATATGAAACACGGGAACACTACTGCTTAACTTCAGATAAGTCCTTATTTATAAGGAACACAAGCAAGACAAATAGCAATACAAGCAACACAAATAGGAATACAAGCAAGTTAAATAGGAATACAAGCAAGACAAATACAATATACAAAGACAAAAACTATAAACAACAAGATTAAACAAAATTTGGGTGGGCGGGTGTGGCAAAGATTTTCTAAAACGATGTGTATAGTATCGTGTCAAACAAAAACTGTAAAGTAGTCCCAATAAAACAGCTGATTTAAACTAACGGCGGATGAATACAAAGTTATTCATGTGTAAATTTTAATATTTATTTGACTTTCATTATAAAGAGTATTAAAGGGGAAGAAATCTTGCTTACCAAATTATTTATCCATTCTGACTATCAGAATAGAATAGAATAGAACCAAATAAAACCATAAATTATATAATCGCTGTTATATTTGTTAATTAAAAGATTTTATGGCATAAAATGCTTGAAATTATTGCTGCAGCTTCATTGGGGATTTATGTTACCTCACCCACTTAATTAACAAGACTAGTAGCTGGATACCCAGCGCCACCACACAGTGACTTGATCACCACTGTATGGGGTCGAAACACTTGTTGACGGCTGGACTCGGCTGAAGATGGAGGTGGTAACGCAGCTTTCAGATATCTATAGCATACAGCCATTAACGGCTAATGTACTATCAAAAAAACTTTTTTGGCATGCAGCAGCAGTCTATCTTGATGACTACTTCAAATAAACCAGTACTATCTATCTATCTATCTATAAATACTGCATGACACCCTTGCGAGTATTTTATGCAGGTGCGCGTCAGTGCATAAGATGAACTGTTGAACCAAGAGATCAGAACGGCAATAAGGGAAGGATTGGACTTTGTATGCTGTATATTTACAGCTAAATAATAGATAAAATGAAGAACTAACTCCAGATATATATATTTTACTTTAGAACTTACATGTTTCGTCCATTGGACTTTATCAGAGTATAATAACAAAACAGTATGACGACATAGGAAAGCACGACGTCAATGACGACGTCAAATGACGTTACCCATTTTGGCGTAATATTCACATATAGTAAAAGATCAAAAATAGATACTTATTCCCTGCAAAAATTGCAAAGCAAAAATAATATTAATACAGGCAAGGAAAACTAACTCATATGCAAAAATACATTTGGAAGAATCTGTGTGAAAAAAAAATGAAAGACTAAAATGATATTTTAGCATTCATGCCATAAGGCCAGGCTGTATTCAATGTATGAATCCAACGAGTTTCTTTCAAGAGTCTAAACCAGTCTTTTTTACCAAGTCGATTGGCATGAAAGAAAAATCACTAATAGAGTGATTTTCAGAATTGAAATGTTCTGATACATTTGTAGGAGTATCAGGAAAATGTCTAATGTCAAATTTATGGCTATTTATTTTTTGTGACCATTTCTGATGTGTTTGTCCCACATATTGTAACTTACACTTTTTGCAGCATATGATTAAATAAATAACATTTTCAGACATGCAGTTAAGATTTTGTTTAACATTGAAAGTTTTTAACTTTTGAGTATATTTACAGTCGAATTATAAGTAACAAAGGCGACAGCTTTGGGAATACGTAAGGTACTCAGATTGTTGTTTTAGTGTACAAAATTGTATATGATTGCGGCACCAGTATTTCTAACCTGATCACATGTTATGATGGCAACATCTAAGTTTCAGATTTAAAACAGTGATGAATCAATACGGTTTAATAACTTATCAAATCTAAATATTTTCAGACACATCAAAAACTGATAGATGATATAACAAATATCAAACCAGAATGTGCTGCTAACGTGTTATTGCTTGGTCCAACCGGAGCCGGAAAGTCTTCTTTTATCAACTCCATTCTTTCGACAGCCAAAGGTCGACGTGTCAATAAAGCCTACACTGGAAATAAAGAAACAAGTTTCACAACAACTGTAAGTTAAACAAATACAAATTGTTTTAGAAACGGTTTGCATATTAATTGGTATCGTACGTTGTTATATGTGACAGAGCATGAGATTTTGGGTCCAAATGCAATTTTGGTCAAAAATGGGGTTTTGGGCTAATCTGACAGACTGACCCGTTCTGAGTAAAAATCTTCAATTTGACAACAAAAGTCAGTCGTTGTCATGGAGATATTACCACTTTTCGGACACCATGTTTTTGTCTAACTGTATCAAAATTGAGGCAGTATATCTTAATAATGACACCATATTTAAATAATATCAAGATGAAATACATGATAAAATAACAAAAGCAACATGCAATTAATGGAATGTATTTCTTTTTGTCTCTTTCTTTCATGTAGTATAAAAATATTTATGTTCTAAAAATCGTTTCTATAGCAACACTGTTGTTTAACCTCTTTTTTAACAGTCTCTTGATGAATCTAGCAGTAAATTACATAGAATGTGAAATAAATACACAATTCACTTTTTCTAGTGTGCAAACAGTTTACAGACAACTGTTTTATAACATTCTTTTGAACAAGATACAGAATTTATTTGATATCAAATTAGACAACATCCCAAAAACTAGGACATTGATCTTGTTATTATAGACACCTTATCTATTAAACTAAACAGTAAGAAAGAAAATCAGGCAAGAAGATATAATTATTAGACTGTTGTTATCAACTGTGAGTTTGCTAAAATTTCAAAAGACTTAGATATACTGATCAGTGAATCATTACCATGGCAACGATGTGGTATTTTCTTACAAAAATACTAACATTACCATGGCAACAATGTGATATTTTCTTACAAAAATACTAACATTTTTGGCAATTTCTTTGTAATAAATTGAATATTGGAAGTGTTTTTCCATATATTTACATCAAAAACTGTATATTTTCTTATTTAAAAGTAAGAGAGTAGACATCACTCCATGAAAATTAATGTAATATGGTTTGAGAAATACATAATTTTCAGATACACCTCTCTCAGTTACAACTATTGCCATTTTAAGGCAGGCTTATGTAATAACATAGTGCTTTGTTGATGCAATTATTACATATGAAAATATGTCACTAACATAATACAGCTTAACATATATAACATATAAACAAGAAAGATGTTTTTTACATATGATGATATCCAAAATAATTTAAAAGTTAAATTAATGTTACCATGGCAACAATGCACTATCTTCTTAAAATAGTAGTTTTTTGTAAATTTTCCAGAAAGAATCAGAACATTCATTTAGCATCTGTTCAGTATACATTTGTTTTACACCACAAATGGTCAATTATGATCATTTATAAAAAAACAAACATCATTTTATGTAATATAACTTGTCTTTGAGAACTACATATTTTTCTGATATGCCTACCTGCATTACAGCTCTGCCATTTTATGGCAGATTTGTGTTATAACATGTTTTGTTGATGTTTACACATAAAAGATATTTTCTTGCAGAACATAGTCTGATTAGCAGAATATAAACAAGACACATGCTGTTTACATAATCAAACAAATCTAAATTTAAGTCAAATTTGTGTTACCATGGCAACTCACAATGTTTTACAAAAAAATAGCTATTTCTGCAAAGGTCATGTCATGTAAAAATATATTTTAACACAATTATAACCATGGATTAACATGATTAATTCTTGAAATAAAATATATTATATTCAGCCAGTAACAAATATTTTCTGCTATATTGGTAGTTTTCTGCAATTTCTGGAAAAATTCTCCCTACACTCACACTAGCAAGGTAGTTTTTATTGTAAAAATGTTTCCTCCAAAGGTTGTGCTTTAATGTCACACATGTTGTAGTTTTGAAACAACTAAGATCCATTCAACAGACATGTCTTAGTATTTTCATGCATGCAGTTTTGGAAAATTTAAATTCTGTATTGTTAGAACAATTAGGATAGTGCTTCTCAAATAACTTTACAGCTGTCATGACATCAAAACACTACTTTTACCCAATATTTCTCACAGTTGACTAAGTTTTACTTTTTCTTGAAACACATTTGTTATTTGAACTAGAATTTTTAACTTTTTCAGGTCATGAGGGCAGGAAACATGACCTTATTTCTGCAATATGGAGTTATTTGCTCATATAAGTATTTGTGACATGCACTCTATTCCACAGGCATGATTTCAGCTGGATGATCAGTAGAACATATTAATTCCTTCTGTTTCATTCCCATTTACATATTGATAGGTCTTTCATCACTGCAAAACAAAAATTCATCAACATTAGAACTTCATTTTAATAAGATTAGTATAAGGTTACAGAATATAAGACTGTAAAGTATCTTTTTAAGCTTAAGAGAGTCTTTTTGTTAAAAGCTGAATGAAAGCAGATTTGATAAGTATAAACTCATCCAAGAATCTTACAGTATTCATGCAGAAAAAGTAGCTTTTCAAGAATATATAAACTAGCTAAGATTCCTACAGACTAGACATACAATTCATGCAATCAAACTTAATGTAAACACAAATACTGTAAAAATAATTTTGAAAATATGAAAAAATACATACATGATATATTCAATTATTGTATTTCATTACTTATTCACTTCTTAATAATATTACACATATTTGTTGAATTGGTCTATAATCAAAATCATTTCTCTTAAAATGTTATGAATGAAATAGATCATTTATGTTTATGCTACTTTAATGTCTTTATCTTTCTTAGAATAGCAGTATAGTAACTGTAAAAATGTATGAAGAAATTTACAAACCCCAATAAAATCCAGCTTGTTGTGTATAGACCTTCCTGGAAAATCATTTCACTGTTTAAGGTCATTGCATCAAGCCAAACAATCCTCAGTGGTTGATCTGTAAAATAAAAAAAAATACTCAAAAAGGCTGAAATGCAGATAAAAATGCCCTGGGCAGTTAGCTCAGTACATATTTAGCACAAAGACTTCTATAAAAAGAGTAATAGGTTTTAATTCCTGGCAAGGCTTTCAAAACAAAAATGTATCTAAAGTTTATTTATTTTACTAAGTGGTTTTTAGTCACTTGCCAAGAACAGTACAAAATGGTGAGGAATCCAGAAATAATGGCCAAGTGAACAGTATGCAAATTTAACATGAAAAGCTTTGGAAAAAACTGTCTCTTTCCAAGTAAAAACAATATTTATGCCTTGTAGAAGTTTTATGTATGGACTGATTTGACATACATGTAAGAAATTAGTGGTTGAAGCTGACAATAGATGTGTTTCAACTATATCTAATCAGTCACTTTCATGGCATGGCTATATTTATAAAATGATCAGGGCTTTAACTTTAATATGTAACTAAACATTATGACTGACTGTTGTAATTTTGTCTGGCACCAGAATCACAAGGTCTTCATGTAATTGTCTTGCATACTGATTCTACTGAATACTTCTTGTAATTGTCTTGCATACAGATTCTACTAAATAAGAGTCAAAACCGATTTAAAAAAAGTTGAATTCATGGCAGATTTAGTAAATACAATATAGTCTACAATATATTGACACTTGTGAATAAAAAGTGAACTGCGCTAAATCTACCTCGAATCTGTCATTAGTGTCAAATCCGGGCTATTTTTGGAAAATATATCGGACAAAACTGTCGATATGAACTCAAATAATATTTTTAACACTACATATCGCTTGAATACTTACTTACCTTGAGATTCGCTTACTGTCATTCTTTATACAATCGAAATAAATCATCAAATAATTGTTTTTGGTAGTTTCATTTTCTCCGCGACCTTCCATGTTTACAAATGGCGTGTCGATTCAAAGGGCGATAAATTATCAATCATTTAAAAATTTTAACAAAAACGGAATTGCAAAACATGGAAATGTTTATAAATGTCACTTCATTTTTTTCTTGTGGCAAGGTAGAGTATTATTGAAAACAAGAAATGCATTAATTGCCGCGAACACGTGGTAACGTCCACCATTTTTTTTTGTGACGTAACTTTAATCGATGTTTTCTAAAATGACGTAACGCCGAATTTGGACCCAAAATGTCATGGTGCGTCACATATAAATACTTAAACTTGCATTAAATTGGTATTATATATTACTATACTTAAACTTGCATGTTTAACTGGGATTGAGATTTGATAAAACTTAATTTAGTATTTTCCTTTCGCAATGTCTAGGTCATCAAGCAAACAAATAAAATCCGACTGGGAATATTGTCTTCGATTTAACCAGTCTATTTAATACCAAATTTGTTTACATTAGGAGATAGGGAAGAATTTAATCATTAGGTTATAACATTTGTTTTCCATTGTCATTAGCTCAGTAGGTAGAGCGTTGGTCTAGGGATCTCGGGATCGTGAGTTCGATCCTCGGGCGGGGCGTATATTCTCCGTGACTATTTGATAAGCGACAGTGTGTCTGAAATCATTAGTCCTCCACCTCTGATTCATGTGGGGAAGTTGGCAGTTTCATGCGGAGAACAGGTTTGTACTGGTACAGAATCCAGGAAAACTGGTTACGTTAACTGCCCGCCGTTTCATCACTGAAATACTGTTGAAAAACGGCGTTAAACCCAAAACAAACAGGCAAACAATTGTCTTCAAAAGTATTTAGACATACCGTTTGTTTGATGTACATCCTTTGTACAGCTGATCAATCTCCTGTACTCTGTTATTGTTGGATGTCGAGACAGGATGGGGTTTATTACCTGCTGTGTTCCTTATCCATGCCTGTTTGTATCTGTTAGTTAAATCTGAGATATCTACTGTTCCATTCATATTTTATTTGTTCACGTGTATACTTATCTATGATGGGAAGGAAGCGGTCTTCGAATATTTGTTTGTTTGTTTGTAACGCCATTTTCAACAGTATTTCAGTTATGTAATGATGGTCAGTTAATAGGCCAGTTGTATTTCTAGGAATAATGTCAGAACCTGAAACTGATGAATTATAATCTTAAGTTACTTATGCACTACAGGAAAAAAATGTCCTCAAATATATCCAAGCCCAACTCTGAAATGTAGGTGATTTTTGAGGGCAGCCTTACTTAGATTTCAATAAAAACAAAGGAGTACACATTTATACAAAATTAAATCAATTAGACAAAATATTAGTATAATTTCTTTATTTACATGCATGCATTACATAATAAAGCAGTTCAAGAAGCATTTGATAAAACATGTTTTAATCGAGAAATATTGAAGTAACGTAAATACATTTTGTTTTACGAATCCCTTGAAGGATTTCAACGAAACTTTATACAAATGTTCACCACACCAAGGCGACGTGCAGAGCGCATGTTCCGGACGACTCGCTTGAAGGTCAAGGTCACATTTAGGGGTCAAAAGTCTTATCAGTTTGTTTCGTGTCCGCTCTGTAACTCTTGAACTGCTGGAAGGATTTCAAAGAAACTTGGCAGAAATGTTCCCCACACTGAGACGATGTGCAGAGCGCATGTTCCGGATGTTTCACTTCAAGGTCAAGGTCACACTTAAGGGTCAAAGGTCATATATGACTTTGCTTTAAGTATATTGCTCTGCATTGCAGCGCTCTTGTTTTTATTTGGCAGATCTCTTTTTTGTACTTACAATTTTTTTTTGAATTACTTCCCTTTTATGTTACTATGAATAGCTTATTTTGAAACTTTTTTATTACTGGCCGTTGGGAAAAACCGAGACCACTTTTCTGTGGTACAACATGCATGATACCTCTAATTTTTAGGTGTATTTTTACATACCTGTACCTGATAAGGATTTTTTTGTAGACTTTGAATATCTTTTTGTGGACTTAGATTTGTTTTTTGAAGTTTTCCTTTTGTTGTTCCAGTCCTTTGGGCTACAACAGTCAAATTCTTAAATTTTTGCTCCCATCCTATGATGTAAGCCTTTGGGCGTACATTGCCCCGCTCTTGTTTTAATTTTGAGGTACACATGATTGGTGTTCAACCCCTTTTAACTTCAATGCCGCCGAGTTTGGTTTAGAAATATGTATGTATAAATTTGGTATTCTATGTTCAGAAATTTGACACATATGTTCTGAATTTTGACAGTCCAACGTTTCATTACAAAGATGGTAAAATGCTAAACGTAGCCTACTGCTACTTGCTAAAAATATCTTGCTTTATTTATTTTTTTCTGATATTCAAAGCAAACAATTATGTTATAGTATACCAGTAGCAGAACAAAACAGCATAATGGTCCGCAGTAACAGGCAAAATGCTAATTATTACCACTTCAGAATTCCAGTTGCAATATCTCCAAAATGTGCCATGATATTTTTGTGGACCTTTTTGTATATCTTTTTTCTTACATACTACTTATTCTATACCAAAAGTTTATGTTGAAATTAGTTCAACCCCAACAGGTGATGACCAGCCTATAACCTATTCCTAGATTCAGTACCAGTGCAAACCTGTTCTCCGCAAATAACTGCCAACTTCCCCATATGTATAAATTAGAGGTGGAGGACGAATGATTTCAGACACCATGTCTTTTATCAAATCGTCACGGATAACATACGCGTCGACCGAGGATCGAACTCACGACCCGCGATCCTTTGATCTGCGCTTTTCCAACTGAGCTAAGCGTGAGGGCGGTCTTTGAATGTGGCTGTTCCTGTAAGTGTTAGACTGTTGTCGTTTTTGTTTTCATACAGCCCGAAGAAATCTGTAGATACACAATGAAAACTCTTTTGCTGTTTAATTCAGTACGAAAGTTATATGGATGAGGGATTTGTGCAGCATTGTTGCCTTTGGGATAGTATGGGCATAGAACATGTGCTAGAAGGTGGACTTTTATTGGATGATCTGGTATACCTTCTCAAAGGACACATTAAAAGGGGTTATAGGGTAAGTAGTTCAGTCAAATGAAACTTGTATAGATGCTACTGATGATAAATTAGATGTTTTAAAAACACAGGTTAAAATTCTAGCATTTGTTGGATAAACTGACATGATACAATGTGCTTACGACTGTTTGTCCAAACGAAATTAAAACAGTATACTCATTTCGTTTATCTTTTCATAGCCAAACAATAAACATATTTTACATGAACTCACGTCTAGTTGTTTTTTAAAAGCCAATATCGAAGTTTGAATTAAACATTCTAGCATAAAACTGCTGTTCTTGTCACTTTTCGGGGGTGTTTTAAGAGGAGAGAAAACGTGTGTTAACAGAGAAATTCTCGCGCTCGCGTGCTGTTATAACACCTTTTTATATATGCACGTTCTGTGGCAAAGCGTAAACGTCATTCGGCCCCAAAACGGATAATTCAAAACGAAATGACGTCAACGTAAAAAAACAACCCAGACATTCCCGCGCATTTCGGGGAAAATTAATGACGTTGAGAGACATTGTATCCATTTATCAGTTTATATGCGTTTTATGCTAGAAATGCGTTAGCGCATGTTCATTTTGTGTTATAACATTTGCAGAATCCCTCGGGATACGTTGGTACCCTTGCCCTAACGGGCTCGGGTAACAACCCATCCCTCGGAATTCTGTAGATGTTATAACACGAAAAAACATGCGTTATCCCTACACAAATACATACCCAAGTAACAAGTGACGTTCGTAATGATGTCTGCAAACCTTATTTATATGTTGTTTTTTTAATTATTCTGTCTAAATTTTCAGTTTAATCCCAGAGCGAAGATATCCGAAACTGACCCATTCTTTCGTCGAAACCCTGGAATAGAACACCAAATACATTGTGTTGTGTTTGTTCTAGATGCCAATATTGTTGATGAAACGATTCTTGGACCATACATTGAGAAGATCAAGTCTCTACAAGATCGAACACATTCGTTAAGTATGAATTACCATACTATATATTAGATATATTCTGCCTTGAAATCACAGTCTCTTGATTTTGAAGCAGATTCGTAGCAATCTACTAGAAATAGTAATCTGTCGAATATTTTGTATCAATATTCATTTCTTAACCACTGAATAATGTTGTTTAGTAACGGATTGTCTGTCGACGATATACTGGTATCTTATCTAGCTACATGTATATCAATAATATAAAACAACATTTGTAATACTTCTGCAAGGTAAACTGTATATTATTTCAGATATTCCGTGTAATCTTATCCTGACAAAAATTGACGAACTTTGTCAAGAAGTACGTGAAGACATTGAGAAAACCTTTTGGAGTATAAAAGTACTCAATGCAGTTACCGCAGCTTGGCATATATTCGGAATTCCAGAAGGAAACATACACCCAGTAAAGAATTATGAGGTGGATATTGAAATCGAAGAAGCGACAAGTACTTTGATTTTGATTGCCCTTAGACAGATAATGTATTTTGCATCTGATAAACTGGAGGAAATGAAGAAAGGCCAGCAACGAAGCTGTTCTGTCTCATAAGGCTGACTGAAGTCCAAATATATGGAGTGTTATCCCGGCCAAAATTACTAGCATGGCATTTTAAGCAGGTTTCTAATATTTCCGAATTATGTGCTTAAAATCATGTTATTTGGTTACTTTTAACTCAACTTTATCACACTAGAGAAATTAATGAGTTGTTTATGTAATTCTACAATATTGGAACGGTTTAGTGCATATATTATATATATTTAGGTACCACTTCTCCACAATGTCTTCAGACAAAAGACTTACATGTAATTCCTCAGTAGTGGTGCTTGGTAGTATTTTAATTATTACAGAATAAGCGTTACCTAATATTTTCGTTCTTTACATAAGGATCGACCCCGTGTGATCCAGGCCTTGCAAATTCACTTGAGCTGAATCAAGGTTCAGTTATAAAACTGTATATAGATAGTAAACGCCATCGTCTTGGCCTCCTTAGGGACACTGTCATTTTTAAATGCTATAGCAATAGGTATGTTTCTAAAGTATCCGACAGTACCGGAACACACTTGTTTTGTCACAGCTATTTAAACCCATAAAAACGCGAACGTCTATTTTTTTAACCTAGTCAAGGATGTTTTTACACAAAGAAACAAATCTCTACATATATATCGAACGTAAAAAAGAATATAGACTGAGTCTACCCGTCTAGAGTTTTGAGATATTTTACAATTCTAATTTTGAACAATGTATGTTTTTTCTAAGTTTGCTTGATCGGCCGCAGGGGTTTTGTTCGGTACAATAAAATTTGGCGATTCCCAAACATTAAATGTAGTTTGAATCGCCTTCACGCAAACAAATCAAAGTTTCAAATATGGCATAAATGGTATTTTCAGCGGCATACACGACAGAGGACTTTGAATCACTTGCCACTCACCGCTACGGGCTCGTAAGTTCGTCTGGGGTGTGTGGAATTCTTACGCGTGAAGAAGCCAGTTAGCTGGCTTGCGGAAGGTCGGTGGTTCTACACTCGGATGGGGCACCTGGGGTCTTTCCCCTACATGAAAGTCTGGAAAGTCAACATATGACCTATAACAGTCAGTGTGGCATTAAACACAGCGATGTTCTTTTTCCAAAGTCCAGGGACTATTTCAAAGATTATAAAATTTATCTTTTTACATGTAAGTATGTTCAGCATTTTATTTGCAGTAGGCATTATGAAAATAAACCAGTTTTGTGTTCTAGACTTTGAAACAATCCCATTTTAAAGATGTTTCTTGTGTCGAGTATTTTTTTCGCTCAGACATATGCATGTATGAATGTCTTTTTTATTTGATGTGTTCTGCATTTCATTTGCCATGTTATATGTCATCATATTTTTTGGTGTTAAGCCATTACTGTATCTTTGTAATGATATATGCTATTTATATCGACTGTGTTATTGACATGTTATTACTTTAAAGTTTAATTTCATGAAAGTACCAATTTCACCTATATTCTAACGTTCTGGGTCCCGTTACACGAAGCCTACTTAGGAGAAAGAACTTAGGAGCAAGGTTTTTCACGAACATCTTTTTTAATTTATTCATTTTTACTAATCGGCTATTCTAAGAATCATATGTCGAGGAAAAACAAATAGTTCTGTTGTAAATGATACAAGTTGTGTCTTATTTAAATGTCCTTATATTGGAGAGAACTTAGGGTGATACTTTTGAACTTTTGTTAAACTTGCCCCAGTTCAGCTTTCTTTTCCAGACAAATAATTCAGTTGTATCTCGCACTTTCTTTCATCGCATACATGGCATATGCAACATGGCAGCTGTGACTTTCATATTTTACATTCTTTAAAGAGCTGTATTTTTGATATCATTTATGTCAGAAAATACCATTATGCATTGATTATTAGTCTGGATGTGTTTTAAGAAGGGGATTTTATAGTTCTAAGTAGTTATTTCAATGTTCTGGATAGCAATTTTTGCATTGTAAATGTTAAGTACTAAGCTGTGCCGATGTATCCTCACATTAACAGCTAAATAAATAGAGGCATTAACAACTTATAATATTGTCTTTTTGAGTTTTTACATATAATGTTCTGAATTCTAATAAAGATGTATATGTCTTGTCTTCCATGAAGTCATTTGTTGTTATGATATGTTTTCATGCCCAAATGAAACGCAAAATGATGTGACATAAATTCCGGAGGAAGAGAGAATTTTATGTTATAGCATTGTTTATTAAATACAATACAATAAATCTACAATTACTAGTAAGTTAAACTTAACGGAGTATGGTATAAAATACCTTTAAGGGTCAATTTATTTAACAACAGATTCCTATTACCATCCACTCTTTGGTCTCTTTCAAATCTCCTTCAAAAGAATGAACCAATTAACCAACCAGGACTTTTGGCCTTTTAACTGAAAATGTTTATGGAAGATGTTTTACAATATAAATTGGCGATTTTTTAATGTGATTACCATTCTAGTATGTTGCAATTTAAGCATTTCTAAAAGCTATGTACTAAACTTGTGTGATGTTGCTACCTGTTTCCAAGCACTACTAACAGGCATTAAAATGAATCTATGGTATATGTATTTTCGAGAAAGTAGAGTCTACATCTTTTTGTAAATTTTGACTTTCCACGTTATTTGAGGCCAGTTTGGTATTCAGTATATAAATAGTTTGAAAATCCATCGGGCTTGTACGCTCTCTAAAAACAAGGAAGAATATCCAACAGGGAAAGCCACGTTCCAAAAACGCAGCCTCCCCAAAGGCACACACGAACAACACTCGCGCGCACGCGCCCACACACACACACACACACAAAATAAACACACAAAGACAAAACAACCAAATACAGGAACACAGTGGGGCATCGCCTTGGAACGGTCAGTGGCAAAACCACCACTGGGGAGTTTAAACCGGTTTATGGTGCACCTTAACTCACTCTTAAACCCACCATGTTCCAAAGTCACAAGACAGTATAAAAAAATAAAAGTTTTCCCCGCCAGGTGAAATCCTAAGGTGCCAGAATAGCAGTCCTGAGTGGATTTAGTCAGTAGCCAGGGCCCATATCCACACGTCCTTACGTAAAACAGATTAATACTAGATCAGTCGGGGCTAGAACCGTGTCAAAGACGGAAACCCGGTAAAAACCTTTACCCTGCTTAATTTCTGTAAAGAACTTGTCCATCTTTCAATTTGGACAGTACCATTAACTGTAAAAATGTGCATACCATAAAGATACTTACTGAATGACGAACAGTGCAGATCATGATTAGATTGCACGGATGTGCAGACTGATCTTGATCTGCACTGGTCGCAAAGGTAGAATCAATCGTGTCCAGCAAGATAAGGGTTAAATGTCACGTTCTTGTGTTTTCATATAACATAAAAATATTACTTTTGCGCACCAGGTGAAATGGCATTTCATTATTTTCGATAGTTTCGGATTTTGAAAGTGCGGAAAGTGAAAATGATTTTGCGTTCCACGTTTCTTTCATAGTATTTCAACGACATTAATCATATTTCGTAGTCTCGCTATCTCTCGCACGCTGTGACCAGATAAAAGGAGCCAATTTTGTCCGATAAGACATTATAAAAGTAAGGTCACAATGAATAACATATATTTCATTTGCTTCTTTGTAGGTCTTTTTGGAGTTTCATATGAATCGTGTTTTTATCAAATTTTCCGTAAGTAGTACATTTACTTATTTTACAATGTGTACTGATTCGCAATTCCATAAGTTAAATGGAAATTGAAACAGTAACAAAACCTACTAGATATTTACTAGTCAGTATTTAAAAGCTTTCACTAGAAGCAATGGTTTGTCCAGGTTCGAGCCCCACTCGAATTATTAGGAAAGGAAGTCATTCAGCTAGCTTGTGGATGGACAATGGTTCTTGAAATATTTCCTAGAGTTTTCATCTAGAAAGTTGTCATAAGACCTTGACTGTGTTGGTGGGACTTAACATTCAACCATACACACTACAGTTTCCATTTATATGTTTAAAACATTTCTCCTTATCGCAAATGTCGTAAACGAAGAAACTGTACACTGTCTATGTTTTAAATAATTTCTATTGAACACCATCTAAATCAAACTATACCACATTTGCAACGTGGCTCAGAAGGTTTACGACATTTTATAGCAATTTGCAAGAACGATGATACAAGATCATTGAATACTGCCTGATATATAATCGTATATTGTCATTCAGAAAGTGACTCTTGTACGGCGTCAAATGGTGTAACCATTCCTGTGGGTGCAGACTTGAGAATTCCTGAAAAATGTCTGGATTGCTCATGTTCGGCTGGTAGTCCTGGACAAGCTGCAATGGGCTGTTGTGTGTAAGTATGTAATATATTTCACGTTATGACTACAGTTGATGTACATGTAATATGTAGTCGGACAAAGAACTAAAAACCTTGGTAAAGATAAGCACTATGATAAGTTTCAATAGCTTTGTCATAGATTTTAAACTAAAGATAAATATGTTTTAATACATGTATACATGTATTTGTTACGTACATATTTAGTAATTATTATTATTATTATTATACCAGATTTGTTGAGCGCCCTTTTCATATGTAATATACGTTCAAAGGCGCTTTACAATTAAACATGTGACACATCGCAGATATGTAGGAAAATAACAAAACATGACATATGCAATCACAAAACTAAAACTGAACAATTTGATTAAACGCCTTTTTATAAATGATATTTTCAATGGCGTTGTACATAATAATAAAAAATAATAGTTATTACAACAATATCATAAATGAACAATGATAATATTTACAGCCTTGTTGTAACAAACAGCCATGACCGCCCCCCCCCCCCCCCACTCCTGAGGTCGTTTTACCCCTATTGCCAATACCAGTGCTTTAAACATCTGGTACGCCCAGACGGGCTGCATATAGTGGTTCAACCTCCCGGTAAATGGTGCCATCATGTACTGTTTTAGATAGAAATACCACACATTTTAAGTGAAACTCAAAAAAACAAAGAAAAATATCAAACAGGGAATGCCACGCACCAAAAGCGCAGCCTCCTCAAAACGAACCCCCCAGCACGTCTTGCGAAAAACACACACATAGAACGTCATAACCCTTAAAATGTGACATGATGGAATAAAAGATGGATTGTCAATTTAGTTAATTACATGATGAATTGTACAGTTAAGAGATCTTCGTCAGCGACGAATGACTTGCTGTAGTTCTGTATTACTAAAATAACAATTGTATATTTATTATGAGTAGAAACAGTCACAGTTGGTATCTATGTGTTGTAGAAAATTTTGAAAAGGTGTGTTTTGAGAGCTCTTTTGAATGAATTAAGTGATGAATCTTTTCTGAGATTGTCAGGGAGAGAGTTCCATAGTTTGGCGGCGGCAACCCTGAAACTTCTATCCCCGTAGGTAACTAGTCGACTTTTTTGTGGCACAAGGGTTGTTGCTGCATTTGCTGACCTCAGATTTCTAGTTGGCACATACACCTCCAGTAAGTCTCTCATATACACCGGCGACTGTCCATGCAAGGCCTTGAATGTTTGAATGAGAATTTTGTATTTGATTCTATCTTGTATTTGAAGCCAATGAAGATCTTTAAGGATTGGTGTTATATGTTCAAAACGGGTTGTTTTCGTAATAAGACGTGCAGCTGTGTTTTGGACATTTTGCAGTTTGCTCGTTGTTGTTTTTGGCACGCCGTACAAAAGAGCATTGCAGTAATCTAATCGTGAGGTCACAAGCGAGTTTATCAGGGTTTTTGTGGCTTCAGTTGTCAAATATGGTCGAATATGACCAACGCGTCGTATTTGGCCGTAGCATGTTCGAGTCACAGAATTAACATGATGGTCCATGTGCATGTTGGAATCAAGCGTAGCACCAAGGTTTCGAACAGTTTTTGATGGTCTTATGCTCGATTCGCCAACTTTCCAATTATATGAATTGTTAAATACTCTTAATAATTACCCAATGAAGACCCATCTACAATTACTAAACAACGAATATGTGTCAGATATTGAAGATATGATTATGTTATAACTGCTAGAGTTCATGTTTATAGGTATACGTCATTTGAGACTGCATAAGATTTTTAGTGGAACCATTATTTTGATGTTATCAATTTACATTGAAGTTTCCTTTTGCGTTGTCGTTACTGTCTTTAACAATGAGCTGTCTTATTTTAATGGCAAATCAAACAAAACAATTTAAAGTGTATTTGTTATTTTCAGATATGGAGTTCATGCTGGAATTATGATTCCTCCAAAAGGATGTAAGATAATTACCGAGGCAGACGGATGTACCCCGAAAATTGTTGTAGAGGGTGACGAGTCAAAATTGTGTGCACACAAATAGCCATAACATGAACATTGTTTATAGCACAGGAATTATTTTTCAAGAGCAAGCGCTATTAAATCAAAAATTTATAAAGTGAAAACAAAATGACTTTTAGACTTTACCAAACAAACTACTAAACAATAATATTGCCATATAACTTATAAAATTAATCTTTTTATGATAATAACAGGTTGGATACCACAACGTCAGGCTATCCATTAATTCATAAACAATTTTGTTTATAAGCTGGTGTTCTTTCGATGTTTTTGAACATCTCAAATATAAATAACAAAGTTTCTACCCAGACATATGATTTTTAAGCATTTAACCTTGAATAATGACCTCGATCTTTGATGTTTGGCTCGCCCTATCCCGGAGAACAATAGTGTAAAATATTAAAATCATTATTGTTCTCTATTTCAAGGGCGCATAGAACTTTCTCCCATCTTACATATGATCAAATGTGATGAACATCAATATATAAAGTATATAAACAAGCTTAAAATAAGCTACATTTGCTATTTCAAAGGCACATAACTGTGACAGCTGGTTTTAAGAAAGAAACCGGGATATTTTGCCATTTTAACACCTGACCCAACTTTGTGAATATCCAAAAATAAATAAAGTCGCCTGAGTGTACTTAGACTTTACACAGCTGAGTTTGCTATTTGAAATGTGCATAACTCCATCGCAAATTACATTGTGTATACACTCTTGCTTGTTCAAAAATGAAACCGAGATATTATGTCCGACTAAAAACTGTCCTTGTTTGGTGTAAATCAAGTAACAAACAAACAAAGAAATGAGCTTGAACAAGCTTACACTATGATTTTTATGTGACTCCTTTGCTGTTTTTCAAAAGGAACTGAGATCTTTTGCTCGTCTAATACTGGACCGAACTTGGGCGAATATCCAAAAATAAATAAAGGCGACAGAGTGCAAACAAGCAAGCTTAAATCAGCTATGTCTGCAATTTTAATGGTGGATAACTCTGCATCCCCCACCCCCATAATATATACATTCGAAAGCGATCGAGAATTTTCATTCGTCTAATATTTGACCTAGTTTGTAGAAAATCGAAAAATAAAAGAAGGGACTAAGGTGCACACAGATCTAAAACCAGCAATTCTTGCCATTTCAGGTGTCATTGGTCAGATATAACTGATTTTTAAAACAGAAACCGTGATAGGTATAAGTTCTATACAAGTTTGGTCTTATTCAAATAAACTTGCCTGTACTAGCGTGAACACAAGCTAAATATGGCGGACAGATGTACGTCGGACAAAAGACGATGCTATCCTCTATATCATTGCTTCGTAATGACACAACAAACAGACAAACAGTTTTGAGATAAATGTTTGATACGGAATATTTTTAACATTTAATGCAATGTCAAATGTTAATTGTCTGTTATGAAATATTGTCAAGACATTTTTTATTTATCAAATATCGTGGTGATGAAATATTTCTACACTTTGATATGAAACAATTAGATTTACTTCTAAACGTTTCCATTGAAGCTGACAAATGTAAACACTGATTAATCCGGTGTTGCCTCCGTGCTTGTTACAAACTTTTTTAGCCTTTTTAAAGCTTCTGAATTCATGTTACATTGATAAAACTTCGATTCGCTCGTGAAAGCTACGTCAATCAAGCTTACGCTTTTGTATCTCTCTTCTCCGGTAACTTGCAGCTGGGACGACGTTTTTGGCAATGCATGCTCTTCTTTAGAATGTACCACAACAATTGAAGCATGTAAATCATCTAACGCTGAAAGTAAATGAATACTTACTCTTAGACGACTAGATTTAAAGGCACAGGCCTCTAGATCGTACGACAACAAAAAAGGGAAAAACATCAGGTATCAGGAAATTAATGCTATATTTCTTAAGAAAGCTTTTAAAAAAAGATCTGACTTTTGTAACAAATATGACACATATGTATCTACTACTTGTAACAGGAGCAGATGCTGGCATTACAACAGTAAAACGGTTGGCTCAACATGTACTATTAGGTTATTTAACATTGTTCTGTACAATACGGAGATATATTTGGACGAGTACCCAGCTGGGTACGAGTCCAAATATATCTCGTATTGTACAGTTCAATGTTAAATAGCCTTTTTATTCTATATCTATTTTATTTTAGTTTAAATTAAAAATGGTTCACTGAATATTGTAGTTCTGCTTTCCTGATTTCAAGAAGCATAATCAAACTCTGTGCATAGAGCGCCTACTTCACTCGATTTACATTCGGAACATTTTCACGCATTTCGGGCTTTATCGTATGTTTAACAAGGGACTTTTTGAACTGTCCAAATACGGAAAAAATGCAGCTTTTTTGTACGCACGTGCGTCCACTAACTTGCAATAAGGAAATATATTGTACGGTCACGTTTTGCAAATGAACGTTTACGACTGGATAGATAAAATAGATATAGAATAACAGGTGATATTTTTAGTCTGCGCCAAAATACTAACTGCAAAACTAGTGGTGACATGTAAAAATGCAATATTCAATATATTGGACAGACAGTGCAACCTGTGTCAAAACGTATGAATAGTCATAGATTTGACATTCCTAACTTCATTGATAATGATTTTTGGGGGCAATGACCCCAGAGTTAACAAACCGTCTTTCAACTTTCTTGTCGAGCTTATGACCAACCTGACAACACAGAAAACAAGTTCCAAAGTATTTACCAAACATAACTTTCATATGCATTTTGCAATTATATTTTTGATCCAGACATGATTAATGATAGATCTACACATTTTATATTAACAACAGTATGTGAAGAAAACTAAACTGCAATATAAATATAAATTATAATAGCTCTTCTTATGCGTAAGAATAATACAGACGCTTGATTTGATCACGTGATCGATTCTAAAACCGACACTTGTTTTGATCATGTGACCTATTCTGAAATCCAATAACTAGTTTCAATACGCTCAAAAAATGTGTTCATGATTCTGCGTGAAAATAGCAACTACTATGGCATTGCAACGCCACTGATAAGCCGATAGATTATTGATTTTTTTCATCGCCGTGCCTCGACACGGTTGTGGATGTGTATTGAGAAACTTTATCAGTTTGCGGCGGTCAGTACCGTTTATCAGTAGGCGGATCTATAAATATGAGGCAACATCCTACAGATCCCGATACGCAATCTGTTAAAATATCCTTTCTGTGCACGTGTTTTTTCTAAAATATTATTTCAGAAAATACAGCGCTGAAATGAAATACTTTTCGCATGTCTAAGAAAATACTTTCAAGAGATATGTTATTTATAAAAAATAATACTATATAAAATATAATAATAAAAAATAAAATAAAAAACAGTGTTTTACTTGAAATAGAATAGGTAGAAAAATCAATACTTATTCGTCAGTTTGAAGTTATGACTTATTTGGTTCGGGGGAAGATGGAGGGGTAATTAATTTGACAGTTTGATTTTTTGTAATTATTATCTAATCTAATAATCGTCAGTAGATTTTTCTCTCATTGTTCGAATTCGTAATATCAACTATGAACAGATTACTTCTGTTTTACACCAACTATTAAGAACATTTTTAAAGCTTCACAAACGAAAAAAACAGGTTAACAAACTACTATAACAAACAACTAATCGTATTACCATTAGTATAGAATTAGTAAAAATTTCATATCGAGGGCTTGGCGCAAAACTGTTGTATCTTGTTCTTTATTTATATACACTTACAATAGTTTTGCACCAAGCCCTCGATATGCAAATGAGCTAATAGTATACTATAACAAACTACTATCAAGATACATGTACTATTACTAATCAAACTGTGTAATTAAAGGCATATTTATGTACTTGGTCGGACCGTCCTTATTCGTGATTTTATATTATGTATAATTATAGATTTTGATCTCGAAATCAACTGTAAATCGTTAATCAAAATGTCTTGTCCACAGAAGTTGCATAAAAATGAATTGAATTTCAAATAGTTACTACATGTAAAATTTAATACACAATTGCACGGTGCATATCCATATCGGCGGACCCTTTGCGAAATATGCTTTATCGGCGGTTTCTTGCGTCGGCACCGGCGATTCTTTGCTATGCTATAAACAGGTTAGCAGATAAGCACACCAAATTAATTAAGCTATAATGTTTCCAAAAAGTCATTAGCCCTAGAGCCTCTCTGTGCGTAATGCAGAGAGCCTGCCTGTGCAAAAAAAAGAAGAAAAAAAAAACTGGTATGCGGAGAGACTGCCGGTGCCACGACAAAACCGAAAGTAAGTAGTTTTCATTCTCGCATACCAGAGGTCTACCGTGGTTCCCCGGATGAACGTTCGTCCCGGGATTTTGACGAACATCTGATGGATGAGAATGGTGGTTTTAAAAAAAGATCCATTTACATTTCGGCCTATTTATCTTTATTATTTGGAAGAATATTGATAAATGAATACAAATAGTGTGCTTGATATGTATGATATCAAAGCAAAAACTAGTTAAAGACTGTGGAAAAAGTCGGGCTAGTGTTCCATGTCAGTACACCATCAACAAATTTCATCGAGTTGCGAGCAAAATCGCTGATAATTAAAAAGTAAAGTCACTATAAAACATAGAAAAGATAATCTTATGTTCCGTGCTCTACTTATTTTTGAGCAGCATTCCTATGATCATGGATGGCAGCTCGATATTTCGCCTCCCATACCTACCTGGGCACTGTTTATAGTAAAAAATAGCCGGTGCCGACGCAAAGAAACCGCCGATATAGCAGATTTCGCAGAGTGCGTCGATATGAATATGTACCGTGAATTGGAGAGAGCTTCCTGAATATACGCTGATCAAACTGGTATTTATCTGCAGGAAAATTATCGTTTAACGTAAAAAGTGCGCTAAATACTGTTATAACTGCGCGTACACATACGTTTTCATCATTTTTCAGACCGAGTAATGTTTGCTATGGGAGGTAATCCACCATTCCGCGATGATAACTTGCCACAGGTGCCCGTTATATTTTGGCCTCATTTTGTTGGTAATCATCCCTGCAGATGTACATTTATGTTACCAGTTTAATGTATTTCATCTATCTGAGGGTGCAAATATTTTCTGATGGTGATATTCGAAGGCAGAACCACCAGGGAAATCTTGTTCTTTTTCCACGGGCGTTTCGTATCCTAATTTACTCGAACCTAACTGTATATGCCAGTTCGGTAGGTTCATTGATATGACGAATCACCGTTTTCATAGTGTTTAATGTATTTCTTATATTATGATAATGATAGTTTGAAATACAGGTGTATATTAAATAACCTAAAATTGAAACAGACAATGTTATTTTGGTCAACAAACATACCAAACAATATGGATAATAATATTATTATATATCACGTGTATTTTTAAGAAAACAGTTACTAAATTTTAGCAATAGCTGGAATGGGGAAAAAACCTATAAAAATATTTTTACAGGTGTTTGTGTGTTAACTAATGACGACTCCTGATTAAAATGATGCTTATTAGAAACAAAAAACATTCCTGACTTTTTTAATTGATAAGTATTGTACACATTAGAAAACATAGTCTAGATTTTTTCAATGTCAGTTCAAGGAAATCCTGTTCCTTTAAACTTTCACATATTTGAATATTTTGACTTTCTTTCCAAACTTTCATAAAGTGTTACAAAGTTTGCCTGTTTCTGTTAGACTGTCAAGAACACATGATGTCAGGACATAGAGTGCAAACAGAAGTATTGAAGAGATTGAAATACATTGTCTAGCTTTATCTTTTTTCATTTTATCAAACCTGGCAATAAAAGGTTTTTGTTTGTCGATGAACAACTGCTATTGGATAAGACTAGATTTTTTATCTTTACCTTTTGAACAAAATATAGAAGTGTATTGAACACAAAATTAATAATTCTTATTGTTGTGCACTGTTAAAGTTGTGATCACTCCATTTCTTGCCACACGCAAGTGCATTACATAATGCCTGTATGTACTTCCCTGACATGAATGGGTTACATCAAGTCTTGAAACTGCAAAGCATTGCTCCCATCAGTCCTCTCAGTACTTTGATTCAACCAATGTATGATGACGTGTTATGATGCGGAAAGTTATCAGGGGAGATGGAGGGTGGGAGTGTTCTGACCCGAAGTGTCTGTGACTTCATCATGATAGTATCATGCCCTCGCCTGACAATCATTTCTACAACCGTTGTATGTCCTAATATTTATAGTACTTATATAAGCTATATGTAGCTGATGCATATCCTGTGATCACAAAGGCGTAGCATATCAGAGATCACAATGCTTGACTTGCTACGAATCTTTACTGAAGCTGCAAACGGAACGTATACATTGTACAATACTCCTTAAGCCCACGAACGGGGATTTAAGCTTAGAATATTTGACCCGTAGTGACAATTTACAATCTGCGTTCGAATGTTTAATTTCAGCATTTTTCGGTTGTTCTGAAAAAGCAATTTTTTGATATGGTCGCATGATGCCGAAATAACGTAGAGAATACATAACAAGGTTAGTTTTTGTTTGTAAAAGCTAGTAGCAGCCAGTTTGTTCTGTAATAGTTTGACATAACTGAGACTGAAAGAACTGTGGAGTACATGTATACACTGGTATGCCATCGAGCTGTTATGAAAATAGGATACGAAGAGTCTGGGTTTATTTATTGCATTAGATGGTTCTCGGCTTGCTTATGCATCTGAATTGCTCGCATATAAAGCAAGCCTTAGCTTCGGTCTTTTTCGTTGTTTAAAGGACTGTTAACACTAAATAGGATGTGACTATTCAGTGTTACATGTGAAGTAGTCTAAAATGTAGTTATACTGTATAATGAGTTAAATATTTTCACTGTTTTGGTGACTTTTTTTGTCGTTGAACCAAAATGCATTATTTACAGCCTAAATATTGCTAATGTCTAAGTGCCAAAGATGAGACTTGGTACATTTTACAGTAAACGTGCGTGATTTGTGTACAGATAAGTCCTAGTGAGGAAAAGTTATCATACATTATGCCGCTACAGCTATTTTGGACGAAATTTGACGCGCTAACAAGCCCTTAAACCTTGAAAACTTATGTTCATCAAGCTTAAACTGGCATGTTTTCATGGATTTAGGCTACTGGTACACCAAATAGGAAGTGACTATTTAGTGTAACATGTGAGGTAGTCCAGAATGTAGTGACATGTTGTTGGCGAAATTTGGTATAATGAGTCATATAAGGATGTGGTAATTATATTCTTGGCTTAGTTTTATTGCGTATTGTATTGAGAAAAGATCTACACCACTTTATTGCGAATTTTCAGGTTTAAGTGTTATTCATTGAGTCAATGTCTACACACGCATAATTGCTGAACAGCAAACGTCTTGCGATCATTTTCAGAGATTGATGTTTTTCAAAACTGATTTACTGCCTTATATGTATCATAACATCGCACTTTGTTATTTTTGGTAAGAAGATGTGTTATACACACAGGCAATGTATGGTTTTCATATCATTAAAATGTTCTAAAGCACTGAAAATGAGGTATCAGGATGCAAAGAAAAGGCACTGAATTAGTATAATGTAACATTAACAAAAATCTTACTCGTCGAGACGGGTCAGAATCAAACGGAAATTGTTATTTGCCTTGAAAGTGGAAGTCGATTATTCAGTACAATTGAATGTATGTAATGACAATTATCATTATGCCGCACATTGTTAAAGGAACATTTATCTTTGGAAAAGAAAACTTACTGTCAAACTCCTCTAAAGCATATTTTAAATCCGGCTGTAGTCTTGATGTAGATTGGCATAATATCAAAAGGGGTTTGCTTTTGTCAATATCTGCCAAACTATGTATTTTCGCCAAGACGAACTGATCTTGCAGTGTATCCGTTAATGAGGAAACAATATCTCCGGCGTAATCTCCATGGTCGTAGACCTGGACTACTGGAAGCGGTGCTGTAAAACCAAATAGTTATTTGTGCTTTTCGTTTTTACTCGTCAAAAGGACTATTTTACGTAATCTAAAAGTTGAACATAATACTTTATCACGACTGGTATATTACGAGGGTCCTGCAAAAAGTTCTGTCAATAATGGGCTTCCGTAGTTTTATCCCAACTTTTTCTTAAAACGCTTATTTGCATTTGAATGGTGCTTCCAGTAGCTAACGATATCCGTTTATTTCGTTCAAACTGCTTTTCAAATGATCGAATTATTTCAAATTGAAGTACAGACAGTCACATACACTGACCAATTTACTTGCCAGTTTGTAAAATGTACGAAAAGACTGAAATTCATAGCTATATTAAATGCTGTATTAGGTTTGATATAGATTCAAAGCAGATATTTGATGAATTGTTTGATACATATGGAACTCAGGCCATTCCGATGCACACAGTTTTTAGGCGAGCTATAGCTTTCAAAGCTGGGAAATTATCTGTCGAAGATGGTACCCGTTCTGGTAGGCCTAAAACTCGTGTTACCAAGGCAAACTTCGCTGCTGTAAAAGCTGCGGTCTAACAGGATGCGCGATTGCCGGTGAAAGATATAGCCAGTTGTACTGGCATATCAGAAGGCAGTGTGCAAACAATTCTAAAAAAAGCGTTTGGTCCTGAGAAAGGTTTGCGCTAGGTGGGTGCCTCATTTGCTCACTGGAGCAAGAGAAACAACGCCTTAAATATGCCCGGGGACATTTGGAAACATACAAAGACTGTGAAAGTCGGGTTATACCCGACTTGCTAGCAGGTGACGAAACCTGGGTGCACATGTTTGAGCCACAGGGAATGGCTGATAATAAGGTATGGAAGCGAAAAGATCAAAAAGGCCCCTGTATTGCCAAGAGAGCCATAAGTTTGAAAAAGATGTTGTACGCAATTTTCTTCAATTCTTGTGGGCCAGTCGTTCAATTGCCTTGTCCATCTGGCCATACAGTTATTGGTCAATAACTCTGTACGGAAAAAAAGTGAAACAGTTTAAATATATGAAAAGTCCAAGCAAAGGATGGCCAATAGTCCATCTTATACACGACAACGCCTCCTCTCACAAGCGAGATTGTTTTAAAGTCTCTTTTTTGTGCTTCTGAAAAGGTGGAAGTTGTAAACCATCTCCCTAATTAACCTGACCTGAGTCCCTGTGGCCTTTTTTATTTCCTAGACTTCAGAAAATGCTTTCTGGAAAGAAATATAAGTCCAGAAATTATCTTGAAAGCGCCATTTATCTGTGTCTCAAACAGATACCAAAAGAAGACTATTTATCTGCTTTTCGCGATTGGATAAAATGGTTACAAAAAACGTGTTTCAGTTAAAAACGGGGAATACTTAAAACGTTTGTATTAAAAGTTATTTTGACAAAAAGCAGCACTTAAGAAATCCGAACCCAATGACAGAACATTTTGCAGGATCTTCGTAATTGTGGATGTTTTCCGCTACTGCATTTTCAGGATGTAAAGAAAGTTCAGTCTTACTGCGAACTTTACGCCCGGTGCGGCTGCAGCAGTTTTATGTAAAGCACTATTGAACGTTTTATCATGAAAATGATACTACATAAATCTGGAAAAATCCAACTATAACAAATATCATTTCTAAGATACGTTTATACATTTATTTTTATTTGCGTTATCATGAACGAAATCGTGATTTATCAACTGAATATGAACAAAGTGTTATATGATAATGATACTTATAGACCTTTTTACAGAGAGCTATTTCCCTAGCAACGGGAGACAATATTCGCGCATGCACACTCTACTTAGGGCAAAAAGACATGACTGCACAATATAAATTACGTTAAAGTTATATTCATTTCAATCTATTGGATCAATAATTAGTTTGTTTTATAGTAAATATTCACCGCATGACAATGGAAAATAGATGTAGATCTTTGCAAACCCACAGCTGATATACTTTAACTAATGAAGTTTAAAATAAAATGTTCAATTAACAAAGTTCAGCCTCCAATTATACCCAAATGGGGATCAATTCATTCTGTATTCAAAAAATAGTAATCATCTTAAATTTTTTTTATTTCTATCGATTCTTTGAATTTTGCAATATCATAGTGGTTCGGATGGTGAATGCAGCGGTCAGATTTAATAGAGAGAGGGGGCGGATAGTGAGGAGAGGTGTTCTACTTACATTCTTTATCTGTTGTTAAACTATGTTCCTATTTTTTGCGCAATTCAAGTTCATGATAATTATCTAATAATTTACGGGTAAATGAGTGCACACGATACATTATTGTTATGAAAATGATCCAGCATGTAAACATAAGAGATTTAAAAATAGAAATTTATATAAGGTATTTTCCTTCAGTATGTTTGTTTTGGGTTTAACGCCGTTTTTCAACAGTATTTCAGTCATGTAACGGCGGGCAGTTAACCTAACCAGTGTTCCTCGAACTCACGACCCCGCGATCCGTAGACCGACGCTCTACCTACTGAGCTAAGCGGGCGGGTCCTTCAGTATGTAGTCCTTGATTTGATTCATATCTTACGAATTTAGATTTTTTATAACTACACTTTCATCGTTATAAAAGGAAATGTCCATTAAAGTTCCAAAGTATATTCTTATAGATTTTAAAATACTAGATATCACGTGAAATGTTTATTTTTGATTCACAAAACAGCTCCGCCACGTGATATATTGATCCGAGTGCGTTCTTATTATGGCATTGATGACCGAAGGCATTAAAGTATGTCACATCAAAGCCATCTTATATGCTTCAGTAAGTTTTATGATCTGCTCTGATTAAAACACCCTCGAAATTAAGTTAGAGTCTTGATTACCTATAGGTGACCTGTGTTTTATCATGTCATTTGCATATTAGTTACGTAATAATTTCCGATATATTACTGTACTTAAAACAGCAACTTCAGTGACATGGAGTCGTGACCCCTAAGTATGTAGATGTCACTCAAGTCGGAGAATAATATATACAACAACTATTTTAAGTTGTGGAACAAATAGATAAAATGAAAGAAAATATGACATTTTTAAATGTAAGGAACAGGTTTTATATTTGTATAATGTATTGAAATAGACTGGAAATGTTTGTTCTTTTCTGACGAAAATAAGCAGGCTTTTCAGGAAAGATATAATTAAGGGGACGCATATTGCTACATTCACAGTTCATACAGCAATACGGAAGGGGTGCATATTCAAGAAATCGATGGTGGGAAAATAAAAAACATATTCCTAAACTGATATAATACTGATGGACACCTGTAATATTCAGTATTTTGTGGATAAGGATGTGGTACTATGAATGTAATAGGAAAACAGAGGTCTTTGTGAAAGTACATTCAACACAAAATATTAAGCTTTTGTATAAGGGAAAAACAGGTTTTTTACAATAACAGTGTTCCAAATAATGTTGAAGGGATGAGATTTTCTTTCTAACACACCAGGTTTGCTTAAACATGTAAAAATTTAACGCCACGTCAGTTCATCTCGGGATGGACGCCATATTTCTCATTGATAAAAAATGTAAACAAAAAAATCAGAGTGGGATTAGCATTGCAAGGGCATAACATGACATTCTACACAATGAATACCTTAGAACAGATATCTAAGATGCTACACAGGTCAGGCGGGTTAAATGCATAATGTCGATCACTTGAAATTCATCTTGAAAAGGTGGTTAATTTTAGTTTGTTTACATGGTTTTTAATTTTCCCACGACTTCTCGGCGATTCACTGCAAATGTATTACTGCGCCGGACGAAAGTAACTCTAATAAATAACGGGAGACAACTTAGGTGTCAGCACGTGTACGATTTTTAAAAAAACATGTCGATGATTATAATTTCTTATCAAATAATGAATCCTATTCAAATATTCGTCTTTAATATTAGAAAATTATTAATTTCTGTGGACATTTGTCAAAAAAATATTACTTACAGTGGACTACTTTGCGCATCAAACTGGTTTCCGCTTCAGTTGTGAGGCACTTCCGTTATACTTTTTGACAACAATAACAAAAACACAAAATGAATCAATAAAGTCAATTATAAACCGACTGCTACTTAAATCAGTGTAAGTAAAGTTGTTGTTACAACATTATACATGTTCGTTACGTTATGAGATGAAGTTTATCTTGAACTGTATAATTACGTTTAGATGATATTGCATTTACAACTTCTTTGACCCCGTTTTTTACGTGAATGACAGCATTCTCGTGCAACTCGTGCAAACAGAGTTATGAAAAGTATGGTGGAGAATTCAAGGACAAATTATAAATGACATTAAAGTGAGGATAACTGTATATTCGTCCAGTTTTGATCATTGACATTCCTGCTGTGTATTAGTAACTTTTGTGAACAAGATTAGAATGTTGCTTTTGCACATATACACATTGATTGGACCTCTCAACCAAATTCCATACCTTATTTTAGGGATTTTTAAGACAGTACATTTTCAAAAGTTTGTTGAATGTGTTTTGATATTTAAGTGCATTGTAGTTCATGAATACCAAGTTAAAAATTAATAATGGCAACATTTCTAGGCCTTTATTGTAAGCCACTAGACATCTGAAACGATAAATGTTTAATGTATTAAGGGGAATATACTCTTTTAGTTTTGGAATGTGGCATTCCTTGACCACCGTATCTTTTCTTATGCACTACTTTGTAAACAAACTAAATAATGTGTTTTAGCTCACATATGCGAAATGAAAAGCAAGACAGTGAACTTATTTCACATTCTTTCTTTAAATTAGAATCTGTAGGACATTGATAAATGTTTGGACAAAGTGAAGCACTATTATTTTCGCACCAAAAAGTCTTAATTGTTGACTTTGAATGTACACAAGAAGTCTTATGTAATTCAACAATAACTTTCTTGTTTCAGTTTTTCTCATTTTTATTTTAGTGAGCAATCCTTTGTGTACTTATAACAGTTGAAACAGTATTCATTTCATTTACCAAAACCTTGTACTTTTATGCAGGTAAATTTTTTAATACCCCACCCACTTTTTTCTAATTTCAAAGTATGCGTCCCCTTAATAACATACATGTCTTTAATCAAAGCATACTGTATAATAAAGGACTTGACTGAAGTCTTCTTTATAGTGGCAAAACAATTCGTAATATAATGATAATTTATGTAGGTTTTCTTATCGTTGAGCGTTCTTTTACCACACGTAAAGAGCGCATGCGCGTCAAAATCAAAACACATCCGCGGAATAGCATAGCAACCAATAATTTGTGTAAAAAGGTCTACACTTATATTGTTTAATCGTAATTTTTATTCCTAAATACCTTATAACATATCAACACTGTCAAGTTCAAATAAACCATAATCTTACACTATTTCAAGTATTATCATACTTGCCTTCTTCCCTGTCTGGAACTTCCCTTTCTGGTTCTGACTTGTTTTTGAAGTAATCTTGCATCGATTTCAGTACATCTGTGACATTACGTTCTAAGATCTTTACCTTTGATTTAGTATCCTTTCAACAGAAAACATAAAAAAAACTCTCTGAGCTATTTGCCTATTCTTCAAAATTCAGTCATGGGAAAACTGAAATCAAAATGAATTTAAATTTAATTCTTATTTCTAAAATGCAAGTTTACAGTAGATTAATTGAGGAGCTGCTAGTTGATAAATCTATTTATAGTAATAAACAATTATATCATTTATATACAAGCTGAATGGTGTACCTCAATAATAGAAGCAACTCTATCGATAACGTCTCGGTCAACAATGTATGACCTCCTCGTTTGTGAAATCGCCTTTGGCTGCGGCTGGTATGCACTCTGTCTTGATATTGAACGTAACATGCCATGGAAACGATCCGAAATGGATCGACTTGTACAGTTACATCCATCTTCGCCATCAATGTTTGATTTCATGTCCTTCAAGAACGTCATCCATTCAGTTACTTGCTCGGAATGAGTCTGTCATAGACACATAAACAAAATAAATAAGATAAAAAAGAAAACAAAATAAGACCGATTAAATTAGAACTTACGAAATATCATTAAGAGTGGGGTCTCGTTTTTCGCGTATATAGTCATTATCTGTGTTTACTTATATACACAATTACATGAAGCTTAACATACAAATCTATGTACGTCGGATTCTTTTGAAACTGAATATAATTTTTAAATTAAAGAAAAATGTTCCCCTTTTATAACTTGGAAACCCCGTAAATTATATAAAACTATTACGCTAACTCAAAATAACGTGGGAAATAAACTACATAAGTACTAATTGTTATATTGGTGGTATTTTTCTACTATATTCTACTTGTTATATTTAAACACAAGTTTTTTTTTCGAAATACATTTCCCAGAAAACTGCAGTTTTAATTTCAGAAAAGTTTCTGCAGAAGATTTTACACGTATTTCCATTTCCTAATTTTCTTCAAATTTGAATCTTACCTTTAAAAGTTCATAAAAATCCCGCACATTTTCCTCCATGTTTTTTTTAAAAAAACACACAAACTTATGTGGTCTTATAACTTTTTGGAAACTTTGCAAACAGATATATACATAACGTAGTTACTTATGATTTAGTTATAACAAAACTATATAACATGTTTATTTGATGTTACGAGACGGAAGGTATAGCCTTTTGTATCTTAAGAATAATAGTTGGAAAGATTGGTCGCCAAATTACGAGTAAGGTATAATAGGATAGAATGAAATGTAATATAATAAAACAATAAGATAATTTAGGTATTGTTTCAGAGCTTATATCTCAAACCAAATCATTGTTGATGTTATATTCAAATTATACACTGTAAATCAATTACAATAGTTTGTGTAACCAAACTGAATTAAATACAAGATTGGATTATTCGTAATACTTGTGGAACTTCCATCGTTTTTTTTTTAATATAGAAGAGTGGCAATAGAAAAAGATGGGACAATCTTCGTCTAAAGGTAAATGATTGAATTTTAAAGTGTGCATGTTACAAAATTATATATTTTTCTTATTTATTCACTGTTCATGAAAAATATATCACAATAACTTTTGATATATTTGACCTAGAACTATGAAACTTAAACAGAATTTAGATCACCGTAATGTGGTTGTGTACACACAATTTTGTTCGGATTTATTTGTAAATTAAGAGTTATTGCCCTTTAATTGTATAAAATCCACATATTTGTACATAACAAACTTACCATTTGGTAGAATTTCATTAAAAAGAACGATTTGTTTAGTTATATTTTCTTACCTGAAACTGACCTTGACTAGATAATTCATTACTTCCAAAAATATAAGACATATAAAGATATGTCGCCATGTTCGTCCTTAATTTGTTACATGTTTTCAGTTGTTAAAATTTCTCTGCCAAACTTTGATAGTAAGCGAGCAGGAAACATACGCTTTGTCCTCAAAATTGATATCTGTTGGAAGGTTTCCGACCATTGTTCCTATGCCTTCTATGCGTTTGAGCTTAATGTGTGTGGTGTGTGAAAAAATTATTGTAGACATAGAAACTTATTGATTTAAATAAATCTGACTAAGTACCTGATCTTCTAAACGAAGATCTGAGGATGACCTATTCACATTCAACTTTCTGTATATTTGGATTTCCGATATTGCTATTTTTAATTTCGCAAATTTATTTTTATGTGAACCACTTAGACGACTCGTTACAACAAGCATTTGGCTGAATAATCAAAATAGCGTCGAATGTAAAAGGGTGAGAAAATATACAGTCAGTCTGGTGCTCGAACCCGGGACCCCTCGCTTCAGGGCGAGTGCTCTACCGACTGAGCTAACCGACTACCTGACACATATTCTCCCCTAATGTGACCAAGTCCGTACCGTGACATCTGATACCTCACGAAACACGCTGTCATGATGTGGTCGTCATAAGAATTATAAACGTGAAAGACCCAGGCTTTATATAATTTTTAAACCTCTACTTTCACTTTCAAAATGTTGAAAGCAAGGCTCTATTGGCTAGCGGAAGGGTTGTCAGAACGTGGCTATCAATAGCACGTCTTCAGATCTAAAGCTTAGCGTTAATTGGAGATGTACTTTAGTCAGATTGTAATTAAAATATACTTTCTATAAAAAAAAATTTTCAAAGTAACACTGTAGATCCAGAACATTTATCTTTTTTTAAACTATAATAGTAATAGTAGGTCAACAGAAAAAAAAAGATTTTTATCAAAAGTTAACGTAAAATTGCCAAAATCCCTATTTTTTAGTGAAATAAAAGTTTCACATAACTAGACTTACAGTGCTTCTTAATGTTCTAAATATTCTAACACATTCCTTCTGAAAAAAGATAACGTTTTCAAAAAGAGTAATGAAAAATATGAAAGAAACAGAAACCATATAGATCATTTAAAACATAACTACAATGTATGTTAAACGAAATAATTGCCAAGCGAATACTAAGGGAGAAATAAAAAAAGAACATTGATTAGTTCGAAGATCTGATTTTTGCCATAAGTAGATGTTTTTTTTTCTGATTTTCTGAAGCACTTAAATCAAGTGTATAACAGGGTATCAGAAGGGTGGAATACTAGTACCTATTTATATTGTAAGAAATTACACCCTATTTTTCTAAGCATTCTTTGACCGAAATGACGAGATTGCTTCCATTACTATTCTGCGAAATACAGTGTTGTCCTACTAAAAAGGCACAACGTGACTTAGTTATGACCTTCTGTTTATACAGTTACAAATGACAAGTGAAAAAATGAAGACCCGCTGTGATGGCTTCCTTAGCTTTGGGAATTGTTTAATCTCCCTTTGGATATTGTGTCTGCTTTTAAATTTTGTCTTTTGACGTTTATTAAAAAATTGTTTTCAAGCTCCATAACCTCGGATGCACTCTCTCTTAAGGTATTGGACCCGTAATAGAGTACTCCTTTTTGAAGAGTATTCAATTCCTACCATAAACCTACTTTGACTGTGATTTTCGGGACCAAACATTTTTTCCCCATATTTTCCTTTTTTTCTGGTAAGTTTTTACTTCTTTCAAGACTTATTATGGATTTATTGTACAAAAGTGGAAAATTTTCATTTTATAAGCGATTTCTTGCTGTTCAAAGTGAATTTACCTCTGAATCAGGAGGGTAGAGTTAGACATCTTTAAAAATACTGAGCTACATGCGGTAAAAGTTCTCTATTTTGCCTTTGTTCTTTAGATTACATATTGTGGAAGAAATGCAGGTAGGTTTTACTTCTGCCCCAAGGTTATTTTTAAATGAAGTGAGCAAAATTCGAAACAGACCAATAGGATTCGACCTTAATTTTTCAATGTTGGAGTTAAAATTTCGTCTCATTAAATCTGTTTACTACAGGCACCCTAGAAAAAAAAAGATATTTACGTTTTTATTTTGTGTTTTATAATTGTTTAATAATAGTTTGATGTTTCTTATATCAAAATTAATGCTGTAATGAATTATCTGCAAACGTTTTAGATAGTGGCCATCACATTGAAATTTGTCTCTACTTGAGCTTGAGGAAATTCCATAAATTATACAAAATTTACAAAAAACGGCACGGTAAAAGTTGTTTAAAATTTGCAACACAATGCGAAACATGGTCAGCTTTAAGAATATACCAAGCAAATGCCATTTTTTAAACATTACTATTAGGGGTCCAATACCTTAAATTAAACAATTCTTTTCTAATTTAGGGCTAACCCATCACTTTAACTTGGTACCATACGCTGCTTTTCATTAAATTGACGCCTATGTATCATTGAAGGTTCCATGTACACCACCGTATGAACACATCTGCTAATGTTTCTTATTTGTATTATTGTACATGAATTGGGGTCTGCTCAACCCGCGGCTAGAGGGCATTGACAGTAGCATGCATTTCTTCTACCGTCCATGAAAAGTCTCAATCAAACATAGTTTGCAGCATTTTCATTGTTGTCTTGTTCGGCGACATGTTGTTTCCTGTTTTTATCATTGTCGCCTTACTGTCAGTTGGTAATGTAAATACAAAATTTCTCAAATTCTGTATAATGTCCATTACATTGATTAATCAATTGATTAATTACACTTTAGAACACATTTTGTTTTGTGTTAATGTTGGCAATGTTAAACATAAGGTCGTTAGTATACTGTAATTTGCATGTACTGTTACAACTTATAATATTATAGTATAATCCATGAACTACATTCAAGTAAACATGGTTAATTCACTTTATAGTTATTTGTATTACTTTACCATTTTGGTCCTTTTACGCTTATTAAAAGAAAACAACTTTTCTTACATTTGTTAGAAACTTATAATAGTATCTGGTGACTTATTTCGACTGAAATGAAAATTCATTGTAATATGTTGTAAACATGAGGACAATAATTATGATGCCATATGTTGTGTACAAGAGATTACGTAGGAACTTATCATATTTTTTTTTGTTGTTGGATATATTTTAAAAATTCAATGTCTGTTGTTATGATGCGTCAGTTCTTATGATGTTTGGTTGCATTCTATGCTTCCAAAGAATCTTTTCACATATTTTATTAACTATCAAACAATGATCATAGATTGACTTCTGGCGGCTCCAGAAAGTCTTACCCTTATTTGGCTTCAGTGTTGTTATATTTTCTGGTCCTTTGGGATCACAGAGAGCTATCATTATTACTGTAAGCCTGGTGCTAGAGGACATGAGTGGTGTTGCACATTTCATCACATCTCATGAACAGACTCAATTAAACCGATTTTGCTGTTATGTTGCTTGGTTGCTTATACTCCCAAAGTATCTTTTCACGGATTTTATTAGAGTAATGTACTTATGGATATAACTGAAAAAGTAGCATCGTTCAAATAAACATAATTTACGAACAAACTAAAATACAAGTTTATATTGTTGCTGGGAGAAAAACATTCAAATAACCCATATGCTATTCCTACAGGTATTTTAAAAAATAATCAATAAAATCATATAAGCATTGAATACAACCATAAAGAATAATAGCAGACTCGGTTTGATTGAGTCTGTTCATGAGAGGTAATAAAATGTACAACACCTCTCACGCCCTCTAGCACCGGCTTAAGCGGAGCTCTATTATGCATCAATTTGATGGTCCTTACTGTCAGTTGGTAATGTAAATACAAAATTTCTCAAATTCTGTATAATGTCCATTACATTAATTAATCAATTGATTAATTACACTTTAGAACACATACTGTTTTGTGTTAATTGTTGATATTTGAGGGAAAAAAACGTTCTAGACAAATATAAGATTCTTTGAACTTTGCCTTATGCAGAAACAGACGCAGAGACAACGCTAGCACAATCGGGACCACCGCCTAAAGCACGGCCTAAAACACCACCACCAAAGCTTTATGACACACCCTGGAGATCGCATGAATCTGTACGTATCTCTGATATGATCATGTTTCTTTGATAGATTATCCAACTACTGCTCTAGGTTAAACATTAACGAATCTGATATAAACTCTTCGTTAAATGAAATATTAAATTTCAAGATACACAGCCAACAATGTGGAAATGATTTTGCATTGTTTACATCAGGTCTTGTGAAATTTTAAAATGAAATTGAAGTAGAACTATGCACTTTCCAGTATTTTCCTGTATATGGGTATTTCTTATTCCAGACTTTTGACTCTTTGGTTACCGATATTACTGCTATAAACCCGGGCTGTGTTGCAAATATACTACTTCTTGGTCCAACTGGTTCAGGAAAATCATCGACCATTAATTCTATTTTGACAGTAGCTGCAGGTCGCAAAATAAATAAGGCATATACTGGAAATAAAGACACAAGTTTTACGAGAAATGTATGTATATTTTGTCAGTTTTGTAACTATAATGCTAGAGAAATGGGTAATTGTACTCGAGTAAATAAATATTACCATGTAATTAATTTGTAAATAATTATACATTTCAGATTTAAATTTGTGACAAATATTTATATTTGTAGTGTCAGTCTTCTTGGTTTTATAAGCTTATAATAACATGTTCATGTAATCATATTTGCCATAGGTAAAGGTAAACCTATTTTACGAACAGTTAAAACTAATTATACCTTACCCCAAGCAATTTGCTGGTACCAATTTACAGCTGGGTCGACTGAGGCAATTGCGATAAAATGCCTTGCTCACGGACACACCGCATTGGGAGTAGCCAGGATTCAAACCAGGGGCCTTCACCTCCGTAGGAAATCGTCTTAGCCCTCTCGACCACTGCGTCCGCAATAATCCTTCTGTTCTGTAACCTGAGAATGAAAGATAAATTACATATGTTAAGAAGGTAAGGCATCTGTCAGATAGTAACGATGCCTATAAAGCAGGACGACATTACATATGTAACTGCAAATAGAAAGAAATATTTCATTGACTGCCTGTTGTCCATGTAAGGAAACAATTCATCTTTATCCATTTTTATATCCACAAAAGTTGGTCACATTTATTTACATTTTGTACATTTACATATGAATAAAAAGACCTAGTTTCGAAGTATTGCATAGTTTATTTAAGTAATAGGTACATATACACCACTAACATATAAAACGCTTGTTAGTATGACCAGTATAAAGACGTGGGATTCCTGCAAAATTGCTGCCTTTGTGATAGTATGGGTCTAGAACAAGTGCTAGATGGTGGACTTTTAGTGGATGATCTTGTGTACCTTCTGAAGGGACATATCAAGAAAGACTACCAGGTATAAAAATAAATAATTTAACAAGATTTTTTTATATTTTATTGGACATACGAAGGTGATTCAATCAAAATCAGTCGTTGGTCTTCGTATGCCTTGCTACCATGTCCTTTATGCTGCACAGTAGTCTCCCCTTTATATACTGTTGAGACACGTACTGACTACTGCAGAACCAATCCACCTCAAAGAGCAAAGCGTTTACATGGGGGCATTTTTACAATGGAAATAAGAAAAAGAGAAGAATAAGCTGGAGGCTCAACCTGAATAACATTTTTTGTTCTAAGATAAAGTTCAGTTTGACCTTTTGGCGGATTTATTGTCATGAACCTACTAAATTTGAGCAAATTGACATATAAAAACCTGGCACTTTTTGTTTTACCTTTTTTTGCAAAAACTGGCATTGCCAGGCTTACTCCGCCAATTTTTGTTATCTGCCTGGTGCTCATAATAATAAACCCAAGTTTCATTTGGATTACAATTTTTATATTTTCAACAGTTTTTTTGGCACTATCTAATTGCCTTAACTTTTGGTCTGATGTCAACAAATGGGGGACCAATCTAGCACAAACTTTCTTTTATTTCAAACGGTCTGTAAAAATATAACTGACTGTCGTTTCTGAAATGTCTATAGTGTGAGCTATTTGGATAATAGTATTTATCACATGTTTGACGTCGTGGGAGTGTAATAAAGCCATTACATAACAAGAGCTGCCGGAGGACAGCAACGCTCGACTATTCAACAGCCTTGTCAATTGAATGAATACAAAAGTTGAAAAAGGGGCATAATTTTGTAAAATGCAAAGTAGAGGTATTGAACCTCTGTACTGCATGTCATATCATGACAGTGAACAAGTGTGTGAAGTTTCAATCCTTTCCAATTTGTGGATACTGAGATACCAGCTTACATACAAAAACTTAACCAAAAACTGCTAAGTCAAAGGGGCATAATTTTGTAAAAATGCCAAGTAGAGTTATGGGACCTTCACAGTGCATGTTAGATCATGACAGTGAACAAGTGTGTGAAGTTTCAATCCATTCCAATTAGTGGATACTGAGATATCAGATTACATACAAAAATTTAACCAAAAACTGCTAAGTCGAAAAAGGGGCATAATTTAGAAAAAAAAGAGTTATGGGACTTGCTTAGTGCATGTCAGATCATGACAGTGAACAAGTATGTGAAGTTTCAATCCATTCCCATTAGTAAGTACTGAGATACCAGCTTACATACAAAACCTTAACCAAAAATTTTTAAGTCGAAAAAGGGGCATAATTTTGTAACAAAGCAAAATAGAGTTATGGAACCTGTGCATTGTAGCTCAGTTCATCACAGTGAATAAGTGTGTGAAGTTTCAATCCATTCCCACAAGTGGTTACTGAGTTACCAGCTTACATACAAAACCTTAACCAAAAATTTCTAAATCGAAAAAGGGGCATAATTTTGTAAAAAAGCAAAATAGAGTTACTGAACCTGTGCATTGTAAGTCAGTTTGTTACAGTGAATAAGTGTGTGAAGTTTCAATCCATTCCCACAAGTGGTTACTGAGATACCAGCTTACATACAAAACCTTAACAAAAATCGGGACGCGGACGCGGACGCCGACGCCGACGCATGGACGAGTCCAATAGCTCTACTATTCTATGAATAGTCGAGCTAAAAATGATAATACACTAGTGTAATAAAGCTTTGACGTCGACGTCGTTTATAGTGTAGGAGACGTTGGTCAAATTGACTTGTTTATAAAGAAAAGAAAGTAGAAGCTTTGATCTATCTAAGTATTAGCGGTCAAAATTTAAGAACTTTGTTTTTCGACATTTAATTTTTTCACAAATCAGACACAATACGACTTTCTGATAAAAATTAGAGCTTTGCACAATGTATGTACATGGTGCACGAAAACAGACTTTTAAAACTGAGAGAGTCTTTAATAAAACAGTTTTAACAAGTAGAAATTAAACTAAGAAGTCCCAGTCTTCATTGAGTTTCTTTGTTCTTTGAAGCGATAACGTTTTTTCATCACTAAAAGCCAACTTAATCGTCTTGTGACGAAAAGTAGTAGGAAAGACTTCCTTTACACACGGTTCACCATTTGTGGTCGGAGACACATGTAGGACATTCACTGTGGATGGACGGTCAATGCTTAGGCCTATACGTGTCAAAACTCATAGGTTGGTTACCTGTGGTCATTAAAAACCCCATATTGTTTCAAGGATAGGCAGATCAAAGGTCAGTTTCACAGTGAGCTTGCGACTGAAAACGGTTTCAAATCGATAACTGAAGAATGCTATGCTACAGGCGCCAAACGTCATAGGATGATTGCCTTGGTTAGTAAAATACCCCGTAAAATACCCCTTGTGTATTTTGCATCAGCAGGTCAAAAGTCAAAGTCACAGTGACTTTGAGAATGAAGAGAATATTTGAAGAACGCTTCGGCACAAAAAAAAATCTTGGTTGGCAGATGATCCCTATCGAGTTTGAATCGTTTGTTCAATGATGACATTGACTTTGCCCTGCATCAGGATAATGTCCAGATTATCGAAAATTTACGTCAGCTTTAAATTTTAAGGTATGGCGTAACCTGTAATAAAAACAGTTTCCACAAGTTTGCTCTAATCTAGTCAGTATTTGTGTTAAACCCTGTCTGTCTGTCTTTCTGTCTGTCGACAGGGTTTCTTACTAATAGCGGACGAATGCTATGTTGAGAATGCTTTGGCTTATAGGCGTCAAACGTCTTACAATGATTGCCTGTGGTCAGTAGATAACCACTATTGTTTTTGCGACCAGTTGGTGAAAGGACAAAGGTCCTAGTGATCTCGGGGCCATTATAGGGATCATGTGTAGGTTTGAAAAAAATGTTGTGAAATATATATTTTGATGAAATGATTTAGATTATTTCAGTTTAACCCAAGATCGAAGATCGCAGAAAGTGATCCTTGTTATAGACGAAAACCTAAGGCTAAACACCAGATTCACTGTGTTGTATTTGTTCTGGATTCAACAGTTGTTGAAGAAAACATACTTGGTCCTTATATAACAAAGATTAAGGCGTTTCAAGAGGGAACAAAAAATTTAAGTATGTTAAGATAATATAATTTCTCAGAGCATGTATGTATGCTACTAGTAAAACAGAATTAAACTAATTCCACTGAAATGTATATTGTTATTTCCTTCAAACTGGTTATTTAATAGTGCCAGCTGGAAACTGTTTCTCTATGCCAATGTTATCTTTTATTCTGAAGTACAATTTTCTCATGATTTTCAAACAATTCTCTACTTCACAAAAATAATCCCGTTTTGTCTAAATCGTAGTTTCAATTATTTTTTTTACATTTTATCGTTACTTTATTTGTGTTTATGTTCAGATACAAATTAAAAGTTATTTTAAGACATAATAATAATGAAATAAGACATAAATGATATGCAGTAATACGTATATTATTTTATTTTGAGTAACAATTAAATCCTAGCTCAGCCCGCCCGCCTTGCTCAATAGGGAGAGCGGATCTGCAGATCGCTATAGGTCGTGAGTTCAGTCCTTCGGCGAGGCGTTTCTTTTCCGTGACGATCTGATAAAAGATACCGTGTCTGAAATCATTCGGGCTCCACCTCTGATTTATGTAGAGGAAGTGGATAACAGGTATTAAACCAAAAACAAACAAACAAAGATTCAAACCTGATACAATGAATATACATTGTTATTGTTACTTTTAATGATTAATGTTTATGACATTTTTCACTTAGAAACACAAAAGATTTCATAAGATAGAATATACAGATTTAATTTGAATGAGAACCGATATTTACTTTTATTTGCATAAATCTTTATAAGTTTTCCGTATCATTTCATTACAAAATTTCAGATATTCCGGCTGTTCTTATTCTGACCAAAATTGACAAGCTTTGTTCAGAAGTAGCGGCTGACATCAATACAACATTTCGAAGTATCGCAGTACACGAAGCTGTGACAAAGGCATATGAGATATTCGGAATTCCTGAAGGAAATATCCACCCAGTTAAAAATTATGAGCTGGATATTGAAACTACTCAGGAAAAAAGCATCTTTATTTTGCTAGCACTGAGGCAGATCCTGCAATATGCATCAGATCAAATAGAGGACGTCAAAACAGATGTAAAGAAACAGTGTATTGTGTCATAACATTTATATTACAAGTAGTTAAAATCAAATGTATTTTATTATATCAAGGGAAAGACGATAACATTAGCTTAATATTCTGCAGAAAATATCAAAACAAACTTTTTGAAACTATATGTATTTGAAATTACTAACCCATCTTACATCAAATTAAAGCAAATTTCGGCCGAACATAAGGGTAAGATTGTTGGGGTTTTTTTCGCAACAAGTATAATATGAATGATAAGAGGGTACATAATTGGCCAAATTTATTTTTGTTTTGGAGGTATGTTTGTTTGCAAGAAATATTAAAAAAATTTTTTTTTTAAATATTCGCAAGTTCTCCTGAGTTTAAAACGTTTAATTATTAACGTAATGCAAATGTACAGAAAACAATATTGATGGAATTAAGATATTTGTTGTGTTGATGATAAACAGGTATAAGTTTGACTTTGACGTTTATGAGTTCAATTCATAGACTTGTTTTCGTTTTCGATTAGATAGATCAGCATGATTTGATTTGCCTTATTAAGATAAGACTCTCTTCTAGTCATAACTAATGAGAATAGTGCAGTGATTCGTGACGGTTTATCACATAGGCGGTTGGAGTTCAATACTCCGACATTGCTTATTTTTCATTTTTCCGACATTTGGTCTCAAGGTATTATATTTTGCCAGCTAGAGTATTTAAACGGATTGCAGAAAATTTGAGGCTTTTAATTCAGTTTATAGAAATTTACCATGTTTTAAGTTATTAAATTTGGCTTCGCCTCATTTCCACAACGCCATATGTCAATTTTGGTCAATGTAAAATAATCATTTATTTTGTCTCGCTGAGCTCTATCATAATATCTTGATTGCTCCCTTGTGGAACGTATATAATTAGAGTAAATCGCATTTGCACAAAGCCCTAAGTCGTCGAAAACACTAAAGGTAATTTTCACAATGCCGCTTTTTGAAACACCAATGACATGTCATATCACATCACGTGACAATAGCATTAGGAACATGGCGAGGTTTCAGCTAAAAGGGTACATATTTTAGAATATATTTTGCAGATATATATATATATATATAGAGAGAGAGAGAGAGAGAGAGAGAGAGAGAGAGAGAGAGAGAGAGATTTGAGTATATATATGCAAATGTTGAACCAGTGCAAATGCGTAGTAATGTCGGGCCCGTATATAATGCAGCATCGAAACTAATTGTTCCTTCTTAAGGGAAGGAACACTTATGGTGAACATGTCACACTTGACTGAGCATGTAATGGATACAAGGGTACCGTCAAAGGAATCCGAATTCTCGTTGGGCGCCGTCATCTTGGACGCATGCATATTCATTACCAATAGCCTCTAGCCCTAAATGTGTTTACGCATAATCAATCTTTATTTCAATCTTTAGTGCAATACAACTACGTAAAATAACAGAACAACAAGACAACAAGGCTCAATAATAAAGTTCAAATAATGTAACTCTTCATTTGAATATATCTTAGTTAAGAATCGAGATTAATGAAATGAATATGCATCAACTAAAAATAGACTCCCGCCAAAAAAAAATACGTAATGAAATTGTCCCTGGTCACGTGATTTTTTTAGCTTCTTACATTTCAATATACAAATTTCAGATTTGCAAATGCTTTCTTTTGCGTACTTTTTACCCTTCCTGATTTGTTTTTCGAATTGTAAATGCATGTATGAAATTCCTTTTTATTTTATGCTTATTGGTGAAATACTGGAAAATAGCAGTGAGATATAAATCGATATCACTCACAGTGCCGAACTTCCTTTTTTCCAGATAAATGATCTCCCTTGAAATATATTCTTTAATTACCTCCCTTAGCTGCCTTTAAAATTACTGGATTATACTAATACTCAAGCAATACAGGAGTCGGGAACTGCTAGACAATCCTATATAGAACAGGCTAGCTATATAATTAAATTTGCAAAAGAAATAATGCTACCTTTGTCAGCTTGGTTGCTAGGCCTTGCCATTCATGTAGCTACAGACATGTGCGTTTCCTCTACTTTTTTCCATTGGTTCACTGTCGTGTGGTAGATTTTACTGGCGACAACACATTCAGTTGGTTGTTGTCTTAGTTAATTATCACAAGACATCAACTCAACCTTACGTAATATGCCAGCATTTTTCGTCGAAGTACTTTCCCACTCCAACTCCAAGCCCAGACAGTCGTGTTCCAACTTCCATCCATTTTGTTATGCTATGCAGCTCCTAGATCAATATTTCCTAGCTATTTCTATTGAATCCATGATGATATTTAATTCTGCAGCTTGATTTTCCAAGGACTTACGCATATTCCACAGTTGTTTAGATTTCTAGTGTTTGTTTTTTTTAATCTGACCTTCAGCGTGTGTTTTGGTAAACAAAGCAAGCTTCCGGTTATTCAACGAACTGACGGATTGACCCGAAAAGTTTTAAATATGCTTCTACTTAACTACCGGCATTTGTCAATGTCTCTGTTAGCCGCGGACTATGTATTTTTACACAAAATATTTAAATGCAGTTTTTGTTTTTAAAAACAAAATGGCGTCGTGTTGATTTAATGAACCATATCACCAATATTCGATATTAATGTGCCTAAGTGTCCATGGTAATTTAGCGGATGTATCATATGTAACACGGTAGCTTAAATAAATCCGAATTTCGTCATGAAATATTGGATTTATATGAACATTTATGCACGTAATAAACAGAAAATTTGTTGATCTTCACAAACTAGCATAGAATAAAAAGAAAATTTGTTTGTTTGCAGTGAGATATCGAAATATATCATCACCAATAAGGGAGACAATTCTGATATTTTCACGAATTGTCTCCCTTATCGGTGATGATATATTTCGATATCTCACTGCAAACAAACAAATATCCTCTATGTATTAAGTGTGCGGGTAATCGCTGGAGTAGTTGCGTGATGAAAATATCCGGAATTGAAATACAGACTGTAAGACAAATGATTCCAAAAAGCATAATATGTACTGCACTTGCTTATATTAAAAAAAAACAAAAAAAAAAAAACAACAACAACAACTTTGGTTTATGATAAAACTGTTAATACTTAGATTAGTTCTTAAACAGTTAAGTTTGCACCAAAAATGACAAAACAAATTTTTCTCTTTGCATCATTAAACATTTGTAACATTATGCTAAAACAATATCCCTTAAAAAGAATATTTTATATGCGCTATAGAAGGAACGTTTTGGTAAGCTAAATCTTGTCTTATTGGGTTAGTGGACTTGTTGTGGCATGTGCGTGTTCGTTTGTACTGCTAGGAGCTTTTCCGGTATATGTCTGGTGTATTATGGTGTTGATTTAGTTCGTTAAATTCTCTCAACTATATAATGATTTATGATACGAACATGTATCTTAGCGGATCTCACGTATGGGGAAGTCAACTGTTCTGAATTTAATTATATCCCTTAATGCAAACTACTTTACTTGCTATTTATTTTATTTTTACAAATTCGTAAAATTCTGGTGTATATAATTTGTGCTAAAAGAGCGCAACATTTGCTGCTCAACTCAATGTTAAAGAGATTCTAAAAAAGCTTATTAGCTTACTACTTGATCCCTTGCTTTTGTAACATATATTGTAATCACATGCTATTTGTTGAATAAAATATTGTTTAAACCAATGTTAATGTGTGTTACATTTTCGGGTGCTATTTGTTTCGGATACTTTATTGTGCTTTCGGTGGTAGACTATATAGTGTTTTACTGGTTTTAGTAGTTATACTGTATAGTGTATAAATACAGAAACAATGATATCCAATATACGGTGTGGGGGCTCAATGGATGGACCAATGAATTTCAGAATTCATACAGAACCACTATATTTAACAGAAAGGAATACATAGAACCAGGTTTGTCAGTGGCAAAGATGTATAACTTATTGTTCAATTCAAGAGAATGGACTAAATTCACTGAAAAAGAAAATGTACCAACAAATATTTAATACAGAATATAATATAGATTTCAATATAACTAAGGAAGATAGATGTGACGCATGTGAAGAGATAAAATAGATAATAACTTTGAGCATATAGATGAAAGCATAAAACATAAATATGAACAACACTTAAAGGACAAAATTGATACAAAGCAAAGGGTGAAAGAGATACTGATAAAAGTAATACAAACGGTTTGGTTATATGTTTTGATTTAGAAAACGTCCTTTCAGTTACCAAGGGCAAATGTCTCAGACTCTTCCCACAAAAGAAAAATTAACATGTACAACCTGACAGGACCATATTTCTATTCATAAAACTACCTATCATGCCGACTGGACAGAAGCCATGGTTGGCCGAAGAAGCAATGACATAACCAGTGCTTTAGTTTTAGTATTACATTTAGTTAACAAGATCATCCAACCATTTAGTCGAACTCACTTTGGTCTGACTATTGCGTTCCCCAAAATAGGAATTCCATTTTGACATTTGCACAGAAAATATTCATGATTGATTATTATATTGACAAGACTTTTTTCAGAAGTTTTGTCACCAGGCCATTTTTCTATGCAAGAATTTGATAAGATCTATAGTTACATTTAAAAGACTTTGAAATTGAAAGAGGTATACAATCCAGTGTCTCTCATATGTCTCTCATATGTATGCTTAAACATGTTTGACACTGGCAACAATTTCAAATAGTTCAACTTCAAAAGCATAGTTTCTGTAATTATCAGAAAGTAGCATTCACGGCTTAATTTCCTCGGTATGCCCTATACTAGAGTGTTTTAAATATACAAGACAATATCCTCTTGCTATCAAACGCAGATGCTTTTCGCAATGTTGCTGTTGTAAAGAGTATAACTTATAAAGATCCTGGACTGTCCCTTCCAATTCTAAACCAGTTGAAAAAATAGCGCAGTTGTCATCAGAATTGAAAAGGGATCTTATCCATATGCTTAAATACATGTAATACATTGATAAGCAATACTACAAGCCTTTGGGAACGAACCTGAGTAATACTTAAAGGATTAACACATGCACATTGAAGCATAACATTACGATATAGTGAAATGTATACAGTCGATATTGTATTAAGACATTGCCCAATGGTACCGGTTTTTTAAATAGATACTTTTGTGGAATATTTTACCTGTTGGGACAATGTTAATGTGGTCGCGAGTCGTTTAATAAAAAAAGCCGTTTAGTGGAATGAATTTATGTACTGAAAACATTCGGGAGGGATTTTGACCGGTCGTTAAATAAAACATATCGCTTAATAGAGGTGGTCACAAGTACGATGTCGATGCGATACGATGTATTGCTTAAAGATATCTAATGTCTACCTTTCACTAGTTTTTTTTCATATTTAGGCATTTACTTCTAATGTAAAACAAGAGGACCATGATGGTCCTGAATCGCTCACCTGTTCCCACATGACCCAGTTTTGGGTTTGACGTCGTTTTTTCTATTATTTGACATAGTGACCTAGTTTTTGAGCTCATGCGACCTACTTTTGAACTTGACCTAGATATCATCAAGATAAAAATTCTGACCAATTTTTATGAAGATCGATTTAAAAATATGGCCTCTAGAGAGGTCAAAAGACTTTTTTATTATTTGACCTACTGACCTAGTTTTTGAATGCAGTTGACCCAGTTTCAATCTTGAACTAGATATCATCAAGATGAACATTCAGACCAACTTTCATACAGATCCCATGAAAAGTATGGCCTCAAGAGAGGTCACAAGGTTTTTTTTATTATTTGACCTACTGACCTAGTTTTTAAAGGCACGTGACCCAGTTTCAAACTTGACCTAGATATCATCAAGGTGAACATTCTGACCAATTTTCATGAAGATCCATTCAAGGGTATGGCCTCTAGAGAGGTCAAAATACTTTTTTATTATTTGACCTACTGACATAGTTTTTGAATGCAGTTGACCCAGTTTCAATCTTGAACTAGATATCATCAAGATGAACATTCAGACCAACTTTCATACAGATCCCATGAAAAGTATGGCCTCAAGAGAGGTCACAAGGTTTTTTTTTATTATTTGACCTACTGACCTAGTTTTTGAAGGCACGTGACCCAGTTTCAAACTTGACCTAGATATCATCAAGGTGAACATTCTGACCAATTTTCATGAAGATCCATTCAAGGGTATGGCCTCTAGAGAGGTCACAAAGTTTTCTATTTTAAGACCTACTGACCTACTTTTTGATCGCAGTTGACCCAGTTTCAAACTTGACCTATATATCATCAAGATAAACATTCAGACCAACTTTCATACAGATCCCATGAAAAGTATGACCTCTAGAGAGGTCACAATGTTTTTCTATTATTTGACCTACTGACCTACTTTTTGAGACACATGACCCACTTTCGAACTTGATCTAGATATCATCAAGATGAACATTCTGGCCAATTTTTATGAAGATCCATTCAAAAGTATGGCCTCTAGAGAGGTCACAAGGTTTTTCTATTTTTACACCTACTGACCTAGTTTTTGACCGCACATGACCCAGTTTCAAACTTGACCTAGATATCATCAAGCTGAACATTCAGACCAACTTTCATACAGATCCAATGAAAAATATGGCCTTTAGAGAGATCACAAGGTTTTTCTATTATTTGACCTACTGACCTAGTTTTTGGCAGCACGTAACCCAGTTTGAAACTTGACCTAGATATCATCAAGATAAACATTCTGACCAATTTATATGATGATCTTATGAAATATATGGCCTCTAGAGAGGTCACAAGGTTTTTTTATTTTTAGACCTACTGACCTAGTTTTTGAGGGCACGTGACCCAGTTTCGAACCTGACCTAGATATCATCAAGGTGATCATTCAGACCAACTTTCATATAGATCCTATGAAAAATATGTCCTTTAGAGAGGTCACAAGGTTTTTCTATTATTTGACCTACTGACCTAGTTTTTGATGGCACGTGACCCGGTTTCAAATCTGACCTAGATATCATCAAGATGAATATTCTGACCAATTTTCATGAAGATCTTGTGAAATATATGGCCTCTAGAGAGGTCACATGGCTTTTCTATTTTTAGACCTACTGACCTAGTTTTTGACCGCACGTAACCCAGTTTCGAACTTGACCTAGATATCATCAAGGTGAACATTCTGATCAATTTTCATAAAGATCTCATGAAAAATGTGACCTCTAGAGTGGTCACAAGCAAAAGTTTACGCACTAACGGACGCACGGACGGGCGACGGAAGACGGACGCTGTGCTATCACAAAAGCTCACCTTGTCACTTTGTGACAGGTGAGCTAAAAAACTAATCAAGAATATTTAGCTTTCAACTAAACGTATGCATTAATTGTTTATGTAGACCTCAGCTATATTCATAATCAAAATGTCATGCATTAAAGCGACTAATCCACACATCGGGGCTGGGACTTTAAAAAATCAAACGTTTCCTATATTCACCTTTATGTCGCATATTTGATGCTATAAAAAAGTATTTTCCATCACATTACGGATCCCTAAAACAACAAGAGTCTTCTACTGACCACAGGCAATCATCCTAGAAAGTTTGAAAACTGAAGGCAAATGGCACTTCAGTTATCGAGAAGAAATCGCTCTACGTCTTAAGATCACTGTGACCTTGACATTTGACTTATTGACCCAAAGACAAGGTCACTTTACCTTGACCTACTGATCTTAAAAAAACAATAGGGGTCATTTAAAGACCACAGGCAATCTACTATGAAGTTTGACACCTGTGGGCCAAATCGTTCTTTTGTACTTCAGCTGAAACCGTTTTCAGTCTCAAGGTCACTGTGACTGTGACACTTGCCCGGCTGATGAGTCGTCTACTGACCACAGGCAATCTTTCCATGACTTTTGACGCCTGTAGGCTAAAGCGTTCTTCAGTTATCGATCATAAATAGATTTCAGTCTCAAAGCCACTGTGACCTTGACTTTTGTCTTACTGATCACCAAAACATATGAGTCCTCTAACTACTACAGGCGATCATCCTATGAAGTCTGACGACTGTAGGTCATAGGTTTTCAATTGTAAACAGACAGACGTGCGGTCTGACTACTTTATGCCTCCCTGTTTATGGGCATAAAATAACCAGACATGTAAATCCTGACAATATATAATGGTCAATTCATTACGATGATGCATACTAACGTTTTATGTAGCAGTAATTTTTATAATCAAAAGAGCCATAACCAGAGGAAAAATAGGACATGACAACCCTAGCACTACGCCAAGGTCAACTTCATGACAGTGATGCACCTCTTGGGACTTCAACACGGGTTAGGGTCACACTAACACAATTATGGTTATATGGAGATTCTCACATAATCATTTATCATCATGGTTAAGAATTTTGTTTCTGTCCACTTTTTCTAAAACAAAACAAACCTAGTCTGAAACTTGGCAGCCTTGTTTGCCATTTTTAGACGAGTATGTTTGCAAAGGACCTTATCAATCACTTGCATTTTGATAGAGTAATGTTCCTTTTAGTAGTTCAGTGTAAGAGCAATAGCTTTGAGGTTTGTTGAAAACTTGTTAATCACCAACAGGTGAATAAGTACCGGTAGTCCTAGAACCATAACTTGGATAAGTATATTGTAAAACTTTCGGCCGATTATGTAACTGGAAAAATGGAATTTCTTTGTTTTTACTCATGTCTCTTGCACACATACCATAAGAGCCTTAGCTTTGAAACTTTGTACTCTTTTTGTTATTGTTATAAGATTAGTAAGTAGGTTTAGAACCATATTTCTCTTGCATTTCACAAGAATTATCGCACAATTTGAATTAGACAGTCTTTCTTTGTTTAGGTTCACTTTTAATATCATAGCTTTAAAACTTATGATATGGCCTCTAGAGGGTTAACAAGTTTTTCCTTTGATTTGAGCGGTTGACCTAGTTTTTAACCCAACATGACCCGGTTTCATATTAGGCCTAGAAATTATCAAGATAAACATACCTATATATGGCTGAAAGGGCCAAAATAGAACATTTTGCCCCTATCAGGGGCAGTAACTCTAGAACCCATGATAAAAAATAACAAATTTGGACAATTTCAGGGGTCAATCAGTAAGTCCGGAACCTATTTTTGGATCTGACGGGTTCATCATGTAATCCAAGATCTATTGTTGTTAAGGATATTTTGCAATTTGTACCAAATAAACCATAAATGAAGTCTCTATATGGCTGCAGAAGCAAAAAATGGCAACTTTTGGCCCTTTAATAGCCATAACTCTTGAACCCATGTTGGGATGTGGCCAGCCAGTTTTCCAACGAAGTTGAGATATTATGCCAATATAAGCTGTATGCAAGTTTGATTAAAATTAATTGCAATTTTTTTTTCCATATACATATGAGGAAAAAAGAGGGCCAAGATAACCCTAGGTCGCTCACCAGAGTAACAGACCATAACAGTGTAAACATGTTGAGCCTACTGATTCAGTTTTTGACACCACGTGACCCGGTTTCAAACTCGTCCGAGTTTTCAAGGACATAAACATTCCATGTTTCACGAAGTCTGGAGCAAAATGTGGTCTCAAGTGTGTAAACAAGATTTATCTTCAATTTGACCTATTGACCTAGGTTTTTACCCCACCGGACCCAATTTCTTACCCATCCGAGATTTCTTGGAGACAAATACTCTGACCAGTTTTTATTAAGATTGGACAAAAATGTGGCGAGAGTGTAAACAAGCATCATCTTTGATCTGATCTAGCAACCTAGTTCTTGACCCAGTTTACAAGTCGTCCGTGATTTTATCAAAAGACTCAGACAAAGTTTCGTGAAGATTGGAGAAAAAAGTGGCCCCTAGAGAGTAAACAAGTTTTTCCTTTGATTTTACTTTGTGACCTCATTTTTGACTTATGACCCAGATTCAAAATCATACAAGACTTCATGATACCAAACGTTCTGCCAAAGTTTTATGAAGATTTAATAAAAACACGGCCCCTAGTGTATAAACGAGCTTTTTCTTTGGTTTGACCTAGTGACTTAGTTTTTTACACCATGATCACACTTTCGAGATTGTATAGAGACAAACATTCTGACCTAGTTTCATGAACAGCAGAAATTGCATCCCCTATTGCACACACATGGTTTATCTTTGATTTGACCAGGTGACCTAGTTTTTAATCTGAGATGACCCATACTCAAACTCTACCTAGATTTCACCAAATAGATCATTCTGAGGAAATTTCCCGAATATCCATTGAAAAATGTAGCCCCTATTGCACACACAGATTTTCTTTGATTTGACAGGGTGACCAGATTTTTGACCCCAGATAATTCCTTTTCAAATATAACCTAGATTTTATGAAGACAAACATTTTGACCAATTATCAAGAGTTTCAAATTAAAATGTGGTCTCTAGAGTGTTAATAAGACTTTTCTTTGATCTGGCCTACTGGCCTAGTTTTTGATCCCTCATAACTCAATGTACCATTTGACAAATGTCAGTTATAAAGCAGTCTAAAGGGCACTATTACATTGACACTGACCTTCTGACCTACAAACTCATAGGGTCACAAACTGCCAATAGGCCATCTTCCTATTAAGTTTGACCTCCAAAGGCACATACATTCTCCAGTTATTGAGTTGAGTCTGTTTTCAGTCTTAAGGTTACTGTGAACTTGACCTTTGATATAGAGTCCCTAAGATTTATCAATTGACCATAGACAGTAAAACTTGGCCACTGAAGCTCAAAGCCTTCAGCAGCTATTAAGCAGAAACCATTTTTAGTTTGTAGATGACACTGTAACCTTGACCTTTCACATACTGACCTGTATGATTATTTCATGAATATTTGACCACTGAAGGTAAAAGCGAGGCTGAATCATAAAAGCTGATTTTTGATGTTGGCAATAATCTATGGAGGAATAAATTTACATAAGTCATTTACAGTTAGATACAAGAATATACAATGATACAGCAATAAGAATTTACTGGCAGGACAAAACTTAAAGGCATACTGATATAATATATCATTAACCTTTACCCTTCTGGCGGCAATTGATACCGCCTTAAATTTGTGACCAGCGCATCATACAAAAATGAGCCAACACATCCTGGTATGCACTGTTCGCTAGTCAGTCAGTCAGTACATTTTCAGTGAACACCTCTTTGAATAATAAATGTACTGCTCAAATTAAATGATAGATCAACCATTTTAGAAATTTAGCAGGCTAAAGATTAAATAAATGGCATACAACGGTACCTAACAATAAAATGACATTACTTGAAAGCAATCATCCAGCAGATTAAGGCAAGCCACACAACCTTGAGGCAATCTTTATTCAAGCACTGCCTGTGTCACTACTGCATCCTTTCATAGGGCATCAGTACTGGGTCCAAAATCAAAAATTTGCATTTTGATACAAGTATGTATACATGTATACAAATGTCTGACTGCTAACGTTCTTATGTATCATCAAAATACATTGTCTTCAATTTGCTCTGAAATATGCCAAGATCTGCGATAGATTACAACAGAAAGCGCAGAATGGAGTTAATCAACAAGAGACAAACATTACATTTACAGATAAATTGTTACCATGGATATTACACATCATTTGAAAAAAACTAACAGATATTGTAAAAGAAATAAAAAAGTAATATCTTTAGCAGTTTTGAAATCAAATCATCACTAAAACAATTCTGATTGGGGTACTTTCCATTGTAAATTCAACCACATTTTTTTCAAAAGTATTTTTGAATCAATCTTTGCCAGTGCCACAAACAAAACTTACAAAAAGTATTGACTAACTTAAACATTAAAGAATGAAAATTACAATGAGAGAAATTTACACTGGGATTTTCCTTAGAAAATGCATTTTTGGTTATAAGTAATACACTACACATGTATTTCAACGGGTGTGAGCAAAACACTTTCTTCTGGATCTATAAGTCATTATATTCAAACCAACCATCTTAAAGGTAGAAAAAAAAGAAATTCTGTCTGTAGGAAAAAGTCTGCCTATATACATATAAGCAACTGTGGCATTTACCCTTAATGGACATTTTGGTTCCAAAACAAGTACAATACCCATTAATATGTAACTCTAATTTAAAATTAAGTCGAAAAGATATTTTTATATACGTAAACAATAATATATATTGTCAGCATATCAATGGCACTATGTGAGGGGTTTGTATACTTTTGCTGTTATCTGTTGTATTTCAACACTTATTTCAAAATAAAATATTTTTTTTACAATTTTATCTCTGTGTGTTTCATACCGGACTATAAATTATATATATTTTCATTTAAGATGCCATAAATGCCATCATTGCAGCCTATGTAGAGCTGTCTGGAGTATGCCAGATTCTGTAAAAAATTATTACTACAAAGTACATGGGAAAGCTGAGTCAATATTTGCTGCCATTTTGCAAACAAAATGACATAAAAACTATGCTGGTAATTGAATTCTTTGTTGGATAATGAAAAAAAAACAACAAAGAAATGCTGAGAATGATAAATGTAAAGCATGTCAACCCTTAATTTTCTTGAGTATAAGTTTGTTGTTTTTTTTTGTAATAAAATTGGTGATTCAAGAGCGGATGTAAATCTGATTTAGCACTAACTGCTATAGGCTTATTCCTGAATATAAAAAAAACTCAAAGGATTTTTTTTCAATTTCACACTATACAACATACACACAAAATAATTTTGTTATTTGTTAATGACTTGCATGTAGAAACATTCAACATACCAAAAATGTGCAAGACTTAACGGAAGTTAGTTTGAGATAGAAGGACCACGTGAGTAACATGCCAATTTCATTTGATATCAGTTCATCTGTGACATTGCTTTGGATTGTGTTAAGGGCCAGGGCACAATTAATTTATTTTTTTAGTAAATAATTCATAAGACAAAAGAGAGTCTGCAGTATTGATACTAGACGCTCACGAGCAACATGTCTAGTCCGCCCTTTGACCCCTTACTGTGACCTTGGCCTTTAAGATAGAGTCAGTCTCACTGAGTTTAATATTAATGCCACATATAAACAAGATTCCTCAATGCATGTCATGTTATGGGCCGGACAAGATCTGACATGACTTTTGACCTCCAGTCGAGACCTGGACTACCTGGAGTTTAGGCATGATACTCCGTCTCATTGAGGTTAACATTCATGCCAAATATAAACAAGACTGTTCCATGCATGTCAAGGTTATGGTCCGGACAAACAAAACCGGATGGATGTACGGACGCACATACAACTAACAGCCATTTGAACAACTATGTCTTCGCTTCCGCAAGTGTGCTCAATAAAAACCAACCCTAAGTTTTAAAAAGAAAGTATTTGTACTAAGCAGACACTTCTCATATTTTTCATTATTCAAAAACTAAAGAATTACAATCAAACCTGTCTTAAGCAGTCAGTCAAGGAATCAACAGAATCTGGCTGCTTGCGGCAGCAGTGGCTGCTTAAGTCAAGTTGATAGCTATTCAAAAAAGTCAATTAGGGAAATTAGCTGACTGGCTGCTTCAGGCAAGTGACTACCTGATACAGGTTTGCACTAGGGCAGGTTATACTGTATCCCAAAAATTATGTTGCCATAGAGTAAGCAACTAAACCATGTTTAATAATAGCTTTTTTACAAACTTGTAAGTCAGGGTGCCTATATAGAGTCACTGATACACTTAGTGAGTTGCAGTAGGAACATAAACTTCTAATCTGGTCCTAGTTTCTTGGTCACAGTCAGGCGGGTTAGTGATTTTGAACTTTGACCTCACCGCATGGCCATAAATGTCCTCAATTAAAAGTTCAACAAGTTCTGTTGGTGGAGTATCAAATTTACATGTTCTAGCTTCAGAATTCACTTCATGTTTGTAAATCAGTTTGTCTATGTAAACTATATACTGAAACTGCGGAACACTTCCTGAAGATATTTCCCAACTAACTTCTTCTGAAGTAACTGATGACAGGTACACACAGATGGGCAAAACATCTGGCTTTGCGGGCATCTCTCTGGTCAGCATTCCGCCATTGACTGCACTAGCTGATTGCATAGTCTGTCCACCTGAATGCAAATAGAATGCATCATGCAACACTCCCGAATCATAATTGTTTTCAAATAGTTTACATCTCATTTCACCGACCATACTAAATACAGCTTTGTTAAACGGCATCCATTTTCCATTTAGTCCATGTTTGTAGCCATTTTTGTAGTGTACACAGCGCTTTTGGTCCCCAGTGCCCACCCAATACTCAAGAAAACTGCATGACATAGTTTCAAAGAATGTTGCAGTGACGGGAAATTCTAATGACACGATATGTGTCCATTCCAAGGTCATTTGGTGCTTTACCCAGAATCCATAGCATGTGTTTTCGCCATCGTCCCAACGTCTGATAACGACTGTGTACCAGCTATCCGATTCCCATCCTAGAGTGAAGTTCCACGTCTTCAAGCCTTGCCCTTCTCCTCCAAATGGTTCATAGATTGTTCCTGGCCCCTATTAAAACAGGAAATCATAGAAAAATAGCTGCAAACTATTATACATGTATAAACTGTTAAGTACAAACGAGGATTAGAAACTAAAGACACGGGTTGTACTACCCCTTTAAAGTTCAACTGCTGAAGAAAAAGCCAGGCGCCATTCTATGCTAAAACTTATTTCAGTCTGTTGGTATGATTTCTTTTTAACACTTTTCAACGGCACTGCAGTTATGTAATGGCAGTCAGTTGACCAAATACCAGTGTTCCTGAATTCTGTATCTATATTAACATCAAAACTCACCCTTTACTAAATCAGAGGTGGATGACAAATGATTTAGGCACAGTGTCTTCTGTAAACAATGAGGAACAAAATGCCTTACCTGAGGATTTATCCTCACCATCTCTCTTAGTTTCCTACCAATTTTACATCCTCAGCTAACCCGGCAGACTGGCTATTAGTCAGGTAAGAATGCCCTTTTTGTATACTTTTTCACATAACAGACAATTTGAGGATTTTCTTCTACTTAAAGTAGCTCTGCACATATAGAATTTGTTTCCAAAGCAATATGATGTGCTTAGAAAGTGCAGCTAGCAATACAATAGGGTTTTGAGTTTGAAATTTAGCAAACAAATTATTTCAAGCAAGTATTCTTAATGGTTGTAAATGGGAAGCTTTGAACACAGCTTCACATATAGTAAATATTCTACAATGTAGATTGTTCTTACAATTGTAAATTAACAAATTAACTATCATTTTGTCAACTAAAGTTCACCTGTACATGTGCTTATTGTTAGAACAAAAGAAGAAGTAGTCCAATGGTAACATTATCTGACTACGAAACCAGGGGTTATGGTTTCAAGCTAAAAAACTACTAAAGATTAGATAGCTACAAGCACTCCAATGAAACAAAAGGATAAATTGTCACCAGCACTAAAGAGCCGAAAGCTACATATACTGGGCCATCAAATTTTATAAAAATTGAAGGCTATTATTTTTTGTTGTGTTAAATGTCACAATGACACAATTACCTAGTGTCATAGCATAGCATTTGATGTGCTCCTTCATGCACTAATTTGGGAAGCTATGTGTAACTACGAATTTTCCTACAGAGATATGGGGCAAGTTATTCTTCATCAATGACGTTAACCAAACCGAGCTACGAAAGTACAATGTATAACCACTCTACTAAGGAAGTCACAACGGTTAACCACTCCACTAAGAATATCAAAAGATCAATCACTTTAATAAGAATCTCAAAAGATTAACCACCTTACTATGAATGTCACAAGATTAACTACCCTATTACGACAGTCACAAAATTAACCACACCACAACGAAATTCACATGGTCAAACACCCTACCAAGAAGGTCCCAAATATGACCACACCACGAAGAAAATTACAAGATTAATCATCCTACTAAAAAGGTCACAAAGTTAACCACAACACTAAGAAAGTTACAAGGTTAACAACTCAAGTAAGAATGTCACAAGATTGAAACCTCTACTAAGAATGTCACAAGATTAACTACGCCACTAAGAAATTAACAACTTTAATAATGCCACCAAGAAGATTATCCAAACTACTGGGAACTGGAATTTGAGCGAAGTATTTAAAATTTATTTTGTCAAAATCCATCAAGTAACACGAAAATTACAAGTAAAATGTTACATGAACCGAGCGTGTACGATACCGAAAATACACGAAGGCTAGCCGTCCGGTAGCTATTATATGATTACCACCTTCACAGGAGTACCATCTGAAGATGTCTCAAGATTCATACTCCAACATATTATCACAATTTTACAACCATCTTCATTATACTTATAAATCTTAACAGGTACAGATATGTTGCAGGGACATATTTAGTGGAACGGGATTCGGGTACGATACCCCAGCTCTCTAGGCCTACTATAAAGCACAAGTACACGTGAATACTTTCTTCGTGTGTAGAACAGGTACTTGGCCTCTAGTTGAGTGTGGGACACTTTGGCGCATCTGAGATATCCCAGTTACCGCTACCAAGTTTTGAACTACAGACCTTCGCATTGACAGTCCAGCTTGGTATCACTTAACAACTGAGCCACATTAATCCACTAATCTAAGTATACCTGAATGCACTAACATTCTGTGTATTATCATAACATGCAGTAATAATACCATGTAAGCGTAATACAGGTATTTTTATACTAAAGGATATTATATAATAATAATTATTTGAAACAACGTAGATTTACAATACCTAGCGTTGAACAAAATAACATCACATTATCCTGTTGACAGAAAGAGCAAATACACACTGCACATAAGGAGAGTAACTCCTGTGACGTACAAATCTGATACACTGATAAATGTTCACTAACGCTACATGTTGCAAGATCCATTAAAGACATGGGTTATATACTGAATTCTTCCAAAAAAAAACTGACAACCAGAAGCAATCATTTGCACTTATAAGTACCGATGTGAAATTATTTTCTATAGTAGCCTGGAAGAGCACCTACAGGGGATTTCCCTCACCTCCGAAAGGTGGATCAGTCGCAATATGTCTTGTATTGTGTCGATGTGACTGTAAGCCCAACAAAAAAAGGTATACAGTTTACTTTCGTATGACAGAAAAAGAAAAAATGGCAAGAGCGCGTGTACTAGGTTAAATTCCAGCCAGGGTGTTACAGAATATAGTCATATTTGTACAAAGCCTCTTGAAATTTAAGGTAATTGTTTAACTTATCACGTTTTAGTAAAATGACTGCCAATAATACTTTTTACATACAAATGTATTCAAAATCATCAGAGTTCACGGACAGTCTATAAATGTTATCAGCCGAGTTCCACGACAGTACTGGCGGGCGTTTTCGACGGTCATATTTTTCACCTATACCTGTTTAATGGCTAATATATTTGGTGTTTTTTTTTCAGAAAGAACGAAGAATCCGGAAATTTCACACAGGTGCTCCAAAAGGACACCTCTGTTATTCCAGATGATAACAGTTTTCACACATTGTTCATAAACAAAGAAATTTGAACAAAACTTTGAATTTTTGTTCTACTTCTCAAACTGAAGAAATTGTCAGGGAATTTCTAGAAACAAAACGATCGTTTTCAGCCTAGAAGTTGTAAATGCAAGCCATGTCTATTCTTTATCAAAACTGTCATGTTGATTTGCAAGAATTGGCTTCATATCAATAGAAATAAATGAAAAAAAATCCTACCTATTTACAGCGGGGTTACTTTTCCAGCGGATTTTATTTTGTTCAGCGGGCGTCAGCATAGCTGGTTATTCACTTTAACTAAGAATGTAAACCACAAAATGAGCAACACCAGAAAGAAATTCACAAGAACCACTCCACTTAAAAGGTGTTAAGGTTACAAACTTCACTAAGAAAGTAAAAAAATTAACCTTACTACAAAGAAAGTCACAAGAACTGCTTTACTAAATGTGTCCAAAGACTTACTACTCTACTAAAAAGTCACAAAATTAACAGCAAGCACGCAGAAAGACGCAGGGTTAAACACTCCACTAAAATGTCACAATATTAAGGAAACTACGAGATAAAGCACTCCACTATGAAAGTCTCATAGTTTAGCATTCCACTAGGAAAGTCGCACGATTAACCGCTCTACTAAGAAAGTCAAAAAAAAAAAAAAAAAAAAAAAAAACTCCACTAAGAAAGTTTCAAGATTAACTGTTTCACTAAGAAGATTAACCACCCTAAAAAGAAAGTTACAAGAAGAAACAAGAAATAACAAAAAATAACCATAATAAAACCATAACTTTTAAGTCAATGTTTTCAAATACATATGCTTAAATATGCAAAATATGAAAACTATACCATATAATAATGATATGTACAAGGGACTTTTAAAATACAGACGTTACGTCCAGCCCACTATTCTTTAGGCAATGTCAAAACTGTCCTGGATTAATTGGTCTCGCCTTAAGATAATAAAATAAAGCTCTAAAATATAGAACCTTTTTTCTGTCATACTTCTCACACGTAAATCAAACATGAAATAGTTCCACATTGAAGTGAGTACTATTATACTTACAACATATATAGGTTTTATTTTCTTATCCGTACCCACAGGATCCCACAGTGAGAAGATGTAATTACGCCCCTTTGGATGGTCCTGTATCCCACAATACCCTCCTCCATTCATCCCGGCATTCCATTGCAGACAACAATAGTAGGTGTATTTCGTGAGCCCGAACTTGGGTACATAAACATCTTGCGTGAGAATATCTCCTCGCTCTCCGTCATTGTACCGTAAATAAAGGGATGGGGCTGCCATTGTTTCCCTAAAATATGACAAAGATCACACGTACTGTAAAACCGTAATATTTATTTGGGACTATTTTTTGTGGATTGATTTGGTTGAGTTTAACACTTATTAAAATTAAAACCAAATGATATATATGTCCCTAAAAAGCCATTTTAGCCAAAACTTCAAAATTTTGTGATCACAAAATTAAATGTAACACAGTATAAGGACTTCAAGGGAATCAAGTAACAGGAAAGACGGGAAACTGTCAATAAACAATCTGTTTTTAGTTTCTAACATTCATATTTCTGATCAATTTTGTACCATTTTGTTTCAGGGCATGCAGTAATGTAAACTGTTTTCCGTTAGGGAGGCTTTAATCCAATGGTTTGGGTAAGGCTATTTTACTTTCAGCATTTTTGAAGACCAAAAAGGCTCTTAAGGACGCTCGCTACAGTTTCGTAATTTTTTTCTCAATAATAGATTTTGATGAAATGTTTTTTTATTAAAAGGTCATGTTATGATGTATTGAAAAAAGAAGTAAAGATACTAGGTCACCAGCTTTGTTTCAACTTAATTTGCCCCTAGATATGGTGCTATTTTTAACATTTTTCAAAAATTATATAAGGCCTAAATTAAAATTATGTTTGTTTGACCTTTACCGACCCAGTATTTTTACAACAACAACAACAACAACATTTTATTAGCAAACATCGACAAGAACTTGCCTTTGGCTAATGAACAGAAAAAGAAAATACTGATACAATAGATATGTAATCATACATGACATGTTATGAATATGTTGATAGTAAGTATATAATAGCATGTACATATAGCGGCAGCATGAACAGAAAAAGGTAATATTACCTATAAATAATTATTAAGTACATAATTACACCTCTGCATTTCTGATACTATATGCTTCTTTAAGGTATTTACAAATATTCAAAATAGTTTTCCTTTTATTTGAACTCATCAGACAGTTAAATAAATTGACATTTGGCCACGAAATGCGTGGCAAAAATTTGGTACGGATATTAGAATATTTTTGACAAGTCATTAAGAAGTGATATTCCGACTCAACAACATTTTACATAATAATCTAGTTTTGTCATACTATGAACAATACCACTCCACTCTTGTTTAAACTGATCTCTTAGTCTGCATTTCAATACATCAAAAGTGATGTTCTCTTGAAAGTTATGCCACAAGTAGCCGTATCCGAGACCATCAATAAGAAATTTAACATTTTTTGCCCAAAAAGTACATCTTTCATTATATAATTCTTCGTACTGAAGTTGAAAAATCTTATACATAAGCGATCCTGTATCATTCCTTATTTTCATCCAATAATTTAATACTCTCTCTTTACATAAAACAGATATAGGGTATCTTCCAAGTTCTCCTAAAACGGCCATATTTGGGGTAGATGCTTTAACTCCATGAATCTTTTTACAGAACTTCACTTGAATTCTATCTAGAACATCTGTGTTATAAATGCCAAAAACTTCTGCACAGTATAATAAAATCGGCTCAACCATTCTGTCAAAAAGTAAAAGTTTAGTTTTAACGTCAAATTTTATTCTGGAGAAAATAGAATATAAGCTATTTACCGCCTTTAATGCTTGTTCTGCTAAGGATTTCATTGCCTCTAGCATTGACCCATTGTATTTAAAATTAACTCCAAGGTAACAAAATGTTTCAACAATTTCTAATTTCTCGTTATCAATGTACCAGTTATGATCAATGGCTGTTTTCTTTTTCTAAAAACACAAATTTTTGTTTTATTAACATTTATCTTTAATCCCCATTTAATGGAATACATATATAAGCTATCTAACTGTGCCTGGAGGCTTTGCGCACTAGTGGTAAACACGACCATGTCGTCCGCAAATAATAACATATAGATATTTAAATAATTTAAGTCAGTTTCTGTCAGTGAATTAAAATCGAGATTGGTAGTAACATCATTTACGAACAATATAAAAAGTATGGGCGAGAGTGGTTCCCCTTGTTTTAAACCAAGTGAGACATCGAAAAAATCAGACAATTTTGCATGTATCTTAACACAAGCTGAAACTCTTTCATATATGGCTTTTAACATATTCACCATTTTGCTACTAACACCAGTATCAAATAATTTATACCACAATGCATCTCGAACTATTGTATCGAAAGCCTTTTCATAGTCGATAAAGGCACAATAAAGAGATTTATTCTCTGACAACATTTTTTGAATTAAACTATGCAATATAAACACACAGTCAACCGTACTTCTATTAGTACGAAATCCAAATTGCATATCGTTTACAGTGGGTAGGTAGGTAGGTAAATAATTTTATTATATTTAGTTTTTTTTAAATGTTTGTTGTCTCAGTAATAAGGTCTATTATTAATACCTATTGCTTCTGGATAATCTCTGTAGATGCTCTGTTAAATGTATGCTTGTAATATATAAACCCTTAGCCTTTGCACACACAATATGGGCACAGACCTAATTAGCACATAAGGCAAACTTCACCAAAGTTTTGAGTATCTTTCATGTCTATACGTTTTCTTTATATATATATATCAAAAGTCTTTTCATGATTGTTTTCACTACATCTGCGCTTAGAAGTACAAAAAAATATAGCGTGAAAATACGCGATATTTGGCATCGAAACACACTATTGAATTACAGCTTTAAATATTTTCAACAAGTGTTTGATGCTTAATTCAATAGATAATAACTTTTTATGAGTTTTTAAAACTATCTAGCCTGTAATATTTCAACACATTTCCGTTCTTGTCAAATTCTTGAAATTCGAAAACTGAGATTTTCTCACTTCAAACAAATGCATTTCAAAATGATCTCTGATTTAAGACATTTTGAAATCAACAATTAAGTCAGTTTATAATATATTTTCACAGATAATTAAATTAGCGGTAATTATAGACTGCAATCTATGTTTTCGTCAGGAAAACGTGCCGTACAAATCAAGGAAGTAAAAAAAAATTCACACCTCGCCTGTCTATTGCCGTAATACTCCCACTGTTGTGAAAGCAGTATTATGTACAAGCAAATTTCAAATATATTTATTTATTTATTTATGTCTCATTCATTTACAAACATATAAAATTACATACAGACTAAAACAATTGTAAATGACCGTTCTAAATAGAACTATAAGAGACAATATACATACTCACATTTAAAAACATACCATATAACTTATAAATTCATATTAACTTAATTAAGAATTAAAATATAAAATCATGTGTACTATATTCAATATCATTTATGAATAAAATTCCTCTGGTATGACACTAAATAAAAGTTGACAATGACCAAGTAACTACATGAATACATCTATGGATGCTGTATCACTACCCGAATGCATGAAAGTTGAGTAACTGACCGAGTGAGTACATGAATGTACGGATGTTGAGGTAAGTAGCCGAGTGGGTACATAAATACATATGAAGATGATGAGTAGATGACCAAATGAGTACATGAGTGTAAGGATGTTGAGTGAGTACATGAATGCACAAATGCTGAGTAACTAATCAAGTGAGTACATGAAAGTACAGATGTCGAGTGAGTACATGAATGCACATGTGCTGAGTAACTGACCAAGTGAGTACATAAATGTACGGATGTTTAGGTAGGTGACCGAGTGGGTACATGAGTACATGTACAGATATTGAGTAGGTGACCGAATGACTACACGAGTGTGTGGATGTTGAGTGAGTACGTGAATGCACTAATGTTGAGTACCTGACCAAGTAAGTACATAAATGTACAGATGCTGAATGAGTGCCAGAGTGGGTACATAAATATATGTACGGATGTTGAGTAAGTGTGTGTATGTGTGTGTGTATTCGGGTTAAACGTCTTTTTCAACAATTTTAAGTGACTAAAAGAGTACATGAGTGTACGAATGTTAAGTGACCAAGCGAGTACACGAGTGTACCGATGTAGAGTAAATAACCGAGTAAGTATATAATACCTGTATAAATGTTGAGTATAAATAAATATCTCTGATTTAAGACATTTTTAAATCAACAATTAAGTCAGTTTATAATATATTTTCACAGATAATTAAATTAGCGGTAATTATAGACTGCAATCTATGTTTTCGTCAGGAAAACGTGCCGTACAAATCAAGGAAGTAAAAAAAAATTCACACCTCGCCTGTCTATTGCCGTAATACTCCCACTGTTGTGAAAGCAGTATTATGTACAAGCAAATTTCAAATATAACACATAGTAGACAAATAATATTCTCATGTACACTACGTTTCCTTTGTAAGCAATCATATTTGTTCTTAAATTTCCTTTCCACAGCAGACATTTTTCTTTCACTGTATTTTTGTAATCTCCACCACATAGTTGCTCTTCATAATAACTGCATCGATAGTATAAATAATCACAGTCTAGCCCCTACCGTATTTTCCAAAAGTGTTAGGACTAGTTATTTTCACTTTCTAAAGACTTATTTCCCGAAAAATGATTATTTTGTAAAGTGTCCGAAAAATATGGACACAATAGTCATAATCCACCCAGTGTTGAAAGCAAAATAAAAAGCGTAAACGATTATCGGTAATTATTCTGTTGACAAACTTAGTCATTGTCCTTGTTTTCATCATCAATTAACACCCCCCTCAAAGAGCTAAAAGAAGTGTGTCGGTATCATGGCATCTGAAGTGGAGATCAAAGCGGTATAGTTGCCCGAGATTGTCATGGAATTACGTCATGTTTTCGCGCCATGTGACACATCACTGTTTGATCGTACCGCCTCGGTTCTTTAAATTAATCAATAAACAAGAGCTGTCTCCATAGGATGACATATGCCCCCGATGGCACTTTGAATGAGTAGTTATGGCCGATGTTAGAGTTTAGGACCTTTGACCTACGGAGCTGGGTCTTGCGCGCGACACGTCGTCTTACTGTGTCACACATTCATGCGTAGTTATTTTAAAATCCATGCATGAATGACAAAGATATGGACCGGACATGCCTATCAATGCACTATCATGAAAAATGACCTTTAACGTCTAAGTGTGACCTTGACCTTTGAGCTCTGGACCTGGGTCTTGCGCACGACACGTCGTCTTACTGTGGTACACATTCATGCCAAGTTATTTGAAAATCCATCCATCGATGACAAAGATATGGACCGGACACGCCCATCAATGCACTATCCTTTAACGTCTAAGTGTGACCTTGACCTTTGAGCTACGGACCTGGGTCTTGCGCGCGACACGTCGTCTTACTGTGGTACACATTCATGCCAAGTTATTTGAAAATCCATCCATGGTTGACAAAGATATGGACCGGACACGCCCATCAATGCACTATCCTTTAACGTCTAAGTGTGACCTTGACCTTTGAGCTACGGACCTGGGTCCTGCGCGCGACACGTCGTCTTACTGTGGTACACATTCATGCCAAGTTATTTGAAAATCCATCCATCGATGACAAAGATATGGACCGGACACGCCCATCAATGCACTATCCTTTAATGTCGAAGTGTGACCTTGACCTTTGAGCTACGGACCTGGGTCTTGCGCGCGACATGTCGTCTTACTGTGGTACACATTCATGCCAAGTTATTTGAAAATCCATCCATCGATGACAAAGATATGGACCGGACACGAAAATTGCGGACAGACTGACAGACCGACAGACCGACAGACAGTTCAAAAACTATATGCCTCCCTTCGGGGGCATAAAAAGTTTCTTCTCATTCTGGACCATCATGGTCCTCTTGTTTTCATAATTTTACCCTTTTCCGCATAGAAATTTTAAAGAGAGTGTTTGCATATAAGCAGGATCTCATGACCAATTGTTCTGAACGCTTTAAAATTATTCTTAAAGTCTTTGGCTTCATGAACAGACCATTCTGGTCATGTTACATATCTCTGACTTACATAGTTTACAAAATTTTGATCTTTTTTCACTTTAGAAAATTTTGCTTAAACTTTTTAGCTCACCTGTCACAAAGTGACAGCTTTTGTGATCGTGCAGCGTCCGTCGTCCGTCCGTCCGTGCGTAAACTTTTGCTTGTGACCACTCTAGAGGTTTGTTAAAGCTAATTCAATTTGTTAAAGCGAATTCAATATCCTGTATAAACTGACAGGTAAATGTGTCAAACGATAACTGTGGATATCCTATCTCTGTGAGCTATTTTGCCGCACTATCATAAATCTGTTTGCCAAAAATCGTTTTACGCCATGTACTGTATTTAAATTGCTGACGCTTTTTCATCATTTAAGATTTTTTTTAAGCTGTTTTTTTGTTTGTTTTTTTTGTACTTTCTGGTCAAAAGTCTGAACTTTAGGCCCAGAGAATGTATCATTTATTTACTCTTAGAAAGAGATAAGTAATTAAGATCGCACTGTTTGAAATTTTACAAAGAACTAAATTTAAATTTGACCGTTTTTATAGAATTTTGCCTACATTCCTGTCGATATCTTATTAAAATCGTTATAGAATTCAAACTATATTACTTTTTAAGCGGTGCTAAAAATATTGAAGCGGTAATAACAAAAAATGAATGCACTACGCGCGTCTTTTTGTGTATGTGTAAACAAAAGTAACGTCGAGTGATGTAAATTAGACATTACGATAGGTCGCACGTGCTCGTGGAATGGAAAATTACCGGCATGACGATTTGGTATCTTTACGTTTCGCGGGTAAATTAGATACTAGATTTGTAAGATTATGTCCTTTTGTCAGATTGCTTTCCGGTTACAAGAGGTTTGGTTGTCGTCTGCATCCTATGGCCTTAGGCAACGTTATCGGCATAGTTGACACGTGTTCGGAATACACAAGATAATAAACAATCTGCTTTATCGATTTTCTGCTAGCTGACCGCGGGTTACTTTCTCACTTGCCATAATTATTTATGCATTTGTTAAATAAAATAATCGCCAGTTTCAAGCACCAAAATAAGTTTTTTCCCTCTGATAAGAAAATAAAAATAATTTTTTACTCTGGAATGCAATAAAATTATTTGAGTCGGGGCAATTTTATCGGGTCGGTAGGTAAAGGTCAAACAAACTTAATTTTATTTTAAGCCTTGTCTCTGAACAACACAGAGTGTACACATCATGTCTAAATATCATGTACACAAAGTCTGACATTTAACCATATATGTGAACTTTACTTTTGATGTAGGAGCTCATATTCTAGCCTTATGCATTCAGTAATCATATTTCACCATCCTATAACCAGCAGTATCTTGAATGGTAATCGAGAAGTAGATTTTAACACAACTGAACTGAAAATTCAAAGCTTGCACAACAGGTAATTTTTAGTTAAACCTACTTTTTGTGAAATACATTCAATATTTATTTATTGTCTGTAAACAATATTATTGTTGAATTATAACAGTACAAACATATTAAAGCTATAAATTTTGTATAGCTTTCGACTTTGGTATATTAGGGGTGGGGGTTACACTATAATTTTTACATTTCCCTTTTAGTCACTTTTTATGCAGAGCAGGTATGTTTTTGTCCAGTCCACAATTTTTTATACCCAGTAATAAAATACTCTCTACTGGGACTTGAACCCAGACCTCTTCCTACATGGTGTAAGAAGCATTCTTACATTTAAATATGGAGAGGATTTAGCAAAATATTGTAAAACTTGAGAATACAATATCAGAAGAATCCAAAACAAATGTATACAAATTATAATGACAAAGTGAAAATGTATAGTTATGCCTACATGTATTTTCCTCCATCTATTTTATTTCAAGAAATCGAAAATCATGAGATTAATCCACAAGAGCAGTCGAATGACAGCACGCTCGACTATTAGAAGAATCGATTGAAGAATGGAGTCAAAATATTTCTACAGATATTCAGACAAAATAAAAAAAAATACATTAGACAAACAATGTTCCCGTATTTGTGGATTTCGATAAGTCTTGCACTAAATGGCGTATGTGAACCAATTTCAAAGTCCAAAAAGGGCCATTATTCAGCTAAAATAGTTGTCAGAGTTATGTACTCTTGCCTACAGATGGAACAAGTGTTCAAAGTTTAAAAGCCATATATCAAATAGTTTTGACAAAACGTGGACTTGTATGAAATCAGAACCAATTTCCAAGTCCAAAAATGGCAATGATTCAGCCAAAATATATGACAGAGTTATGTACTCTTTCCTACAGACAGAGACTATTAATATACTGAAAAAGTGATGAAAGTTTCAAAGCCATATGTCAAACATTTTACACAAAATATAAACTGGTACGAAAAACTTAACCCAGATTTCTAAGTCAAAAGATGCTATAATTCAGCCAAAATCCGTGATGAAGTTATGTATTCTTGCCTGTAACTGGACATGGTGATGGTAAACAGGTATTGAAAGTTTTAAAGCTTTATCTTCAAAGACTTTGTCAAAATATGAACTGGTACGAAAAACTTAACCCAGATTTCTAAGTCAAAAGGGGCCATAATTCAGCCAAAATCCTTGACGGAGTTATGTACTCTTGCCTATAAATGGACATGGTGATGGTAAACAAGTGTTGAAAGTTTCAAAGCTTTATCTCAAAAGACTTTGTCAAAATATGAACTGGTACGTAAAACTTAACCATGATTTCTAAGTCAAAAGGGGCCATAATTCAGCCAAAATCCCTGATGGAGTTATGTGCTCATGCCTATAACTGGCCATGGTGATGGTAAACAAGTGTTGAAAGTTTCAAAGCTTTATCTCTTTGTCAAAATATGGACTGGTACGAAAAACTTAACCAAGGTGTGGCGCCGACGCCATGGTGAGTAGGATAGCTCTACTTATTTTTTGAAAAGTTGAGCTAAAAATTAAATTCTTCATCCAAATGCAAGTTTGAGAAATTACCTATGTAATTATTTTGAAATAGGATGAGAATATCATTTCTTCATAAATACTTTTAGGTCTTTTGATGTAGGAGCTCATATGCTAGCCTTATGCATTCAGCATTTTTTAAACCTTTGGTTCTCTTATAAAACTAGAAATATTTCAGTCACAGTGGTAAAAATCACTAAATGGAGTTGTATGAACATACAAATTGGACACTGTCTGTTTTTGGCAATCGGGAACATAAAGCAAAAGCACTTAACTGTAGCGCCAACTGCAAATTCAAAGGTGAATATTCATGCCAAGTTACATCAAAATCCAACCATGCATGAAGAAGAACTTCAATTTGAAATTTGACCCCCAATTGTGACCTTGATCTTTGAAATAGGAACATGGGGTTTATGCATGTCACAGCTTCTCACTTAGGTAAACATTCATGCTAAATATATAAACAAGATGCATGTAAAAGTTATGTCTGTTTTTGGCAATCAGGAACATAATCATCAAGATTAACATTCTGACCAAGTTTCATGAAGATACAGTCATAAATCTGGCCTCTACAGTGTTAACAAGCTTTTCCTATGACCTGGTGACCTAGTTTTTGATCCCGGATGACCCAATATCAAACTCGTCCAAGACTTTATTATGGGTAACATTCTGACTAAGTTTCATTAAGATTGGGCCAAAATTGTGACCTCTAGAGTGTTAACCATCTTTTCCTTTGATTTGACCTGGTGACCTAGTTTTTGAGCCCAGATGACCCAATATCAAACTCGTCCAAGATTTTATTGAGAGTAACATTCTGACCAAGTTTCATTAAGTTTAGGCCAAAATTGTGACCTCTAGAGTGTTAACAGTCAAATTGTTGATGACGGATGACGGACACAAGACGATCACAAAATCTCACCTTTGAGCACTTTGTGCTCAGGTGAGCTAAAAAACACCATTACTGGCATACGAGTAGTCCCTGGACAGATATCGCATATATTTCGTCCTCAAAAACTTAAACAATATTAACAAGGCAGTCTGAAAGACAGCTAAATCCCCCGCCACTGCTATGGATAGTGAAAGGGTAAACCTTTGATTTTAGCTGTGACCTTGACCTTGAACTGACATGGCTGACTCATGAATTCTGCACAACATTCCTTCAAGGGGTTTATGAAATATAGAGCCGACACAAAATGGCAGGCTCAAACCTTTGACCTTGAGTTGTGACCTTGACCTTGAACCGACACGGCTGACTCATGGGTTCTGCATATCGTCTTGATGAGGTGATCATTTGACCCAAGTTTCATGAAAATCCTTCAAGGGGTTTAGGAGATATGGACCGGACACGATTTTGCTACGGACGGAAGGACGGACGGACGGACGGAAGGACGGACGCAGACCATTCCTATAATCCCTCCGCCACGGCGGGGGATTAATGTGGCGGAGGGATTAAAAATAAAAACGATTAACCTATATACACAATTCGCGGGCTTAGCGCAAAACGGTTGTAACTGCAATTTTGAAAATTTTACAGGAAGACAATAAAACTTAATAATTTTTTAAACTTTCATCATTTAAACCAAGTTTTATTGCATGGAAACCTATTTTTGCATTTTGTTTAACATATTATCAGCACTAGCTCTGTTCTTGCATTACAAAAGAGATATTTGTTAAAATGTCAGTTACAACCGTTTTGCACTTAAATTGCAGAGATTTGGGAAAAATGTTTCAGTGCAAAATGGTTGTATCTGTCAGTTACAACTGTTTTGCACTTAAAATGCAGAGATTTGGGGAAAATTTTTAAATGCAAAATGGTTGTATCTGAAATGAAAATGATTTTTTTTTCAATAATTTATGTGAATTTTTCAATTCTGAGTAATCAATATATTTTTTTATTTCAGATTTACTTACCTAACTACCAATTAGTGCTGTTTTTGTTGACTAAACAATATGAATATGAAACACACCATATTGTAACTTTAGTATTTTTATGCTGAGAAACAACCTTTGCAACAGAAATAAACATTTATAGCTATATTTAATTTAACTTAATTATATTAGCATAATTACGGTTAATATGATAGCTGATTAAAATTATATTTATCCAGAACCCATTTTGCCTAGCATCAATCAAAAAGGGCATCTGCAAGGAGTGTACAATCTGATTAGATGACAAAGAATGTGGTGTGTAATCATGATCTACACTGTTCCTAAAGAAAAAGCTGCATTTGACAGATAAAAATAACTTTAATATATGTCAAATGGACTTATTAAATATATAAGGATGGAAGGGTCCAATAATCGCATTAATAAGTCAGTGCACTTTGATATTGAATTAACTGTTTTAAATTAATGCAATGATTTGTTTTTTATTCAATATTTGAAACAACAACATGCAAGTAGATCATCTTTCAGACTGTAGGGATTTTTTTCTGTTGAAAAGCTTCATCTGCAATATAACATTTCAAAATCGAAAGTCTACACCCTTTAAATAAATCCTGGCTGTATTTCCAGAAATTTCTGGAAGTGGGTGTGAGTAGGAGGTGTGAAACAATGTGTGGGGTAGGTCTGGGGGTATAGGGGGCCTCCCCCAGAAAAATTGTTAAATCAAGAAGTTATTTCCTGCGATTTGGAGTTTATTTGAAAAGGTACTGATCCTTGGGGCACACTGTACTTCATCATTAAAGGTGTCAACAACTCAGAATCAACCACACAGTTTGATAGTGTCTCTTAGATATGATGACATCGATTCATGTGCTTTGTCTGTGACTCCAAATTGATATTCAAGTCTGTGTAACAGTGTGTGATGGTCATTCGTGTTGAAAGCTGTAGACAGATAAGTAGCACAAAGACTTTTTAAATTTTTGGTCAAGAGATATGAAGATACCATTCTGACACAGGTGAATGAAACTTTATATACACAGACTGCAGTCCCTCATATTGCTTAATTTCACTCAAGTTCCCCTGAAGATGCACATCTACTACCTTTTCTAAGATTTTTTTAATGAAAGGGAGCTTAGACACAGGCTTTTGAGAATACTTGGTTCAAGAACTGGTTTCTTAAGCTGAGGTCTTATCCTTGCACTCTTAAATTCTTTTGGTCCATCGATGTATTTATGATGTTTGTTATCAATGGCAAGAGCTCATTAAAACATTTTTTTCAAAAGCCATGATGGTAAAGGGTCGAGTTCATGGGATTTGTTTGGAGATTTTTGCATGATTTGTTTTACTTCTTCTGTTGTTGCAGCAGTTAAATCTATAAGACATTTTTCTACTTCCTGATGCTCTGAACATGTAAAGTCTGCTAAATCGGAATCAGTCTGACTACGGGAAATAATGTCACTCCAAATGTTTTCAATTTATCAATGAAAGTCACTAAACTTCTGCGCATGTTCCTTTGACGATGTGTTGGGGGCACAGGCAGCATCTTGACTGTCTCCTGGCGTTTGGTTATCTTGGCTAAACCTTTGTGGTCAGTGCCACATGACATTACCTTATCAGAGAAGTTAAGTCTGGCCTGAATAAGGAATGTATTTATAGTAGCACATGGATGGTTGACTGTTAATGTTACATTTATTCCATTTCGGCTCAAGCTTGCCTTTTTAATGTATAGCCCCATGAAGCTCGTCTGTAAACCACAAACGCTAGGTCTGTGCCTTCTGGAAATGTATTTAGTACAAGGGACGCTGAGATACCTTGTCTGAAAGAACATACTTCAACAGAGCATTATAAGTTTCATAAAAAGAAACCATCTTCCAACCAGTGCTGGTTTTATGGCACAGGCATTGAAATGAATAAATCTAGTATAATAATAATAATAATAATGCCATAATGGTCTTGTGACGTATTACCAGTATCGTCACAAAGACCTGGATCAATGACCTTGACACCCAGTATTATTCTGCTGCTATCCCTTGTTATAACAACATTTAATGTATGGCCATGGGCATGGGTAGGCCCAATCACATGTTGATGCATACCACATGACTGAAATGCACTGGTAAATCTGACATCATCTCTATCGATATCTGATATAATATCAAGATGGATATTCATGTGTCCCACAATGATGACATCATTATTAACTGTAGCATATCTGCCTAGAAAAGCAGGCCTTTCTTCCTATAGAAACATACTAGTTTGTAAACCATTTTGTTTCATTGGTGGTGACCTATATATCACTGTCACTTGTGCAGAAAATCCACTGATACTCAAATTACAATTCATGAGTTCAAATTGCTTAAAATCTTTGTCACAAGTAGATGCAATAACAGGAAAAGTATATTCAGATTTATGTATGAGAGCCATAGCTCCTCCACGGCTGCCACTGCACCGTACACTATTTTAAACGAATAACCATTTGGTACAGTTTGAAATGTTTGTAAAAATATCTGAACCTTAATTGTGATTGTTTCAGTCAGTACTTGTAAATTATTCAAATGGTCTCCTAAATTGATATCCCATACTGAGTTAACTCTATATGTACCCCCTCTTGTACTTCTGTATTTTAGTTTATAATAATTTGTTTTAGCTCAGTTGTGATGAAAGCTTCAAGCTTATTTGAACCACTCTCCAGTCCGCTTCCTGGAAAAGCCAGTACAGGTGTCATATGAGAAGTCATGGTCGTGACCCATGACCCTTGGATTGAGCAGACGACAACTTATCCACTAGACCACCACCCTGTATTTTGTAATATCTAACTGTTTTATTGTACGGAAATGCAGGTAGATGGGCCTAGCATGCCGAAAAACCTCAAAGAATGGACATTCAAAGTGAAAAATGCAAACTTTGCTGAAAAAAATAGTGTGTGTGATCTAATTCCCATTGATACGCCCTTGTATTTACTATGATGCTACCACATCTTGAATATAAATATATGGAGTAGGAGATATCTTTACAGTAGAGAGCTATGTGCAATTGTGTTTCCAATGTCATATTATATTTACTTTTGTTCTGCATCAATATTTCGCTAAAATGTTAACAACTAAATAGGAACATAACTAGTAAGGTGCAATGAACCCAGCTAGAATACATTGTAATATTTCCATTATTATATATTACATATTGCATTAATTGGACCCTCTCTAACACCCACCACACAAACAAAACAAATGATGTCACTGGTGGTGTCATCAACATAATTTAGTTCCCTTTTTACTTGTTTGTTTATAATACATATTTGTGCAAAACAGTTGTAAGTGGCAGTTACAACCGTTTTGCACAAAAACAAAACCGCACTTGCAGATACAACCTTTTGGCAAAAAAATAAAATAACACATAAATCTTCAGCATTCAAACCTAATATTTTACAGGATTATGCAGACATGCAAAATAGGTTGAAATATGTAAAAAAGTGATTTTTGTGAAAAATGTCAGTTACAACCGTTTTGCGCTAAGCCCGCGAATTAAGCTCCGGCATTACCAGTTTAGGGTTTTTCCTGTGAAATGACGTCATGTTTGCGGGGAATTAGCGAGGCCCAAAAAGGGGTCTGTAGAACGTCAAATTTTAACATGCTCTATAGTAATGCCCGGACACCATTTTTTCATGAATATATTTATCGGGAACTGCATGCCCATATGAGCTGGAGTTATGATATAAGACAAATGATATTTTATATAACTGTAAAAAGATCACAAGTTTGCATCAAATTTATTTGTCCCAGTCACATGGCAAATTGCGACAACAGAAAATAGAATAATTATGCTAAAGTCGCAGATATTAATTTTGTAATAACTGGCTAATTGAACAAATTATGAAATATTTTGGCAAATTAGTATTGTTGTCACAAAGAAAATAAGTTTTCTTGTTGAAAGTGTATGAAACGTCGCTACTCGTGAACAAAGAAGTATAAAATACACAGAATGGCAACTGGCTGTAATCTCGCGTGATCTCGTGTCAGAGCGTGGATCGGCGTTATCTTAGTAAAAACAAACATTGGCCAGCATGTTTTACAATTTGTACCTTTAAGACTATACATTTAAAATACATGTTAGCTTCTAAAACAACATAAGTTTAATGTGAAATAGTCTTAAGACACAAAGTACACGTTTCTTACCATCAAAAGAAGCGTGGTCATACGGTGATAATTAATTTACCGATGAATAATTGCTTTCGCATACAAAATGGCACGTGGAGAACGCGTCACTTCCAGTAAACGAGATCTCATTCAGTTGTCAGGTTTTTTTTGGCGAGATTTGCTCTATATGCCTTTCAAGTTGCCGATCTATTTGTTTTTATAGCTCTTTGTCGTGAAGTAAAGACATGTAGCCTTAATTTTAAAACCCTCCAGACGGGCCTCTTTTGCACATGGGCAATAAAAACGGGAGCCCTACCAGTGAAAATATAAACAAGTAACCATTCTGTAGGATTTCCACATATACTAATATGATTACCTGTGAAAAAATTTGATAAACTTCACCAAAACAAGCGTCTGTATGATTAGGCATAAAATATGTAGACAAATCGCGAAAATAGAATATTGCGGGAGCGTATCCGGGGACTACTGCTGTCCAGGGACTACACGCATGCCAGTATCATTGTAAACAAATGATCCGAAATTAATCTTAATTTCAAAGCGTTTGCATACTTAATTAATAGTGATCAACAGACGCTTACAACGAGATCTCATTCAGTAGTCACGGGATATTAGCAAGATGCCATTTCACATTGCCGATCTATTTATTTTTACAGCTCTTTGCTTTAGTAAGTAAGGCATGAAGTGTGCTCAAGACTTGTAATTATCAGAATTATAATCAATAAATTTACAAAAATCATAACAACTAATCAGAACTTTTAGCAGCAATTATTTTATACACATGCTATACAGTACATAATACGTACATGTTACTTGTATATATTATATAACAGATCTCTAACCAATTCCATTAAAAAAGTGGAGACGAACTGACTGGGGCGAAATTACGCCTTCATCCTGCATAAACAGATATTAATAATCTACAGAACTGTAGAGTCTAGGGCATTTACAAATTAAATCAGCATGTCTGTTGTACAATAAAGGTATGATCTGCCTGGTGATCTGAATAGTTGGGATGCGATATTAACCTCTTTTTGTTCGTGGAAAAATGTTTTTCTGACATGTATGCAAAGGACGCAAATGAAACAAAGGGAGGTAACGTTTTAAAGACTATTCGCACTACAGCTGTTTCCCTTGCTATCTCGGACTGTTTTTTTGTTTGTTTTGTTTTTCAGGTAAATAAAATCTTATCGATCAAAATCGCTACAAAAAAAAAGACTTTTCTAGGCTAGGTGTAATCTTTAAACAACGTCTAAGGATCAGTCTGTGCTGCAAACAAGGCTGGCATCGTAGGTTTTGTCGGTGACTAGTTTTCGCGCATTAATATGTGGTTATTAATAAAACCCGGCCCAACCCGGCCCAAACCACGGAAATAGCCGATTCCGATTGTACGGAAACCACCGGAAACTTACGGACGGAAGGCTAATATAATTACGAATGGTGATACCGTCATCTTTAATATGAATCAAGGCACCGCCTAGCATTGGGGATTTATCTTTTATATATCAGCTTAGAAAGAAATATTCAACGCTCAAGAAAGTGAAACTTTGCTCTAAACTGTAGTTTACATTTAGTGTCATCATACCTCTTACAGCGAATATCATACTTTGCAAAATTTACGGAAGCCATGCCGGTGACGTCATTCAGCGTTCTCGCACTAGCTTTTAGAATTTTGTTTTGTTTGTTTGCACTCCACGCAGAAACTTGACGGTCTTTACACTTCCTTACTGTTTTAAAAGTGTTTTTCAGTTGCATGTACAGTTTTCATTACGAAAAAGAAGTAAAATAATCATGTTAGCGCGGTTTACGAGTTTCTATGACTGATTCGGGGTGCTCGGATGTTCATAAAGACAACCAGTCAGCGGATTTTACATAAACCGGAACCGGAAAACATCGAAAAAATTGCCTCAGTATTAGACTGGTCCCCTGCGAACTTCAAAAAAGCCATTTTGAATGGGAACCAATATTGGACAGGGAACCAGATTACCTCAGTATATGCAAACAGCAAAGACGAATATCTATATACGGACGTTACCGTCTCGTGGATTTTCATCCCCTATCAAGGCAATTATAATATGAAATTAGGCGCTGCCTATCTGACGGGAAAACCTAGTGATAGTGATACGGATTCTTTCTTTTTTTTCTGCATTAAATTGTTCTTTCTGATATTTTCTGTTTGGCTTTCAGTTTTGATAGTAAGCCTGATGGTTTTGCTATTGTTATAAAAATAAGAAGGGGAAATGTTTTAAAAAGTTTTGTTTAAATGAACATAGATCTAATCATTTCTTCAAATGTATCAAGACTAGACAGACAATGGAAAATAGTGTTTATGAGTTAAAGATAATAGTGATATTTGGATGCACAGAATCTAGTCCCAAAATGCACCATTAGTTGTACTGATGATACAATAGAGAAAAGTGGAAACTTCACATGTCGCTCAACACGACAAAAACGAAACTGTTGCATAAACCCGGACAGATAACGGGGGATTTTGACCTGTCACTTTTTTATTTCTGCAAATTGTTATCATTTACTGGTATCAAAATAATGCTTTTGCTGAAAACTTTACATAATTCAAATTTATATCTAGTAAGCAAATTTTAACTCACATGAAGTGAGCGCCGGAAAGGGGTATGTAAAATGGGGGCTGTACGAACATTGATAAATTCGAACACTGTCATTTACAAAATTTTCCTCATAGTATTATATATGGTGCAACAGTCATTCAAAAGTGACCCAATATCAGGCCTTTATGTGTTGTCAGTGAGCATGCGTAAAACACACTCTTCCTCAGTAGTTTTGGGTAAATATTTTATTATATACAGATAAATGCAAGTCATTTATTTATACATAATATTACCAATTTTGTTTCTGTTTACAACGATCATGCCTTTGCTATCAATTTGTTTCTCTAATACAAATTTCTGAATCCGGAAATGCACATATTCTTTTCAGTTCATTTGTTACAAACAAATACTTTCTAAAAACGACAAAACAATCCAAAAAATAAAACACAACAATTTACACATTATGCCTGCGTAACATCACATTCAATATCATCTTGTTCTGATATTCTTTTGTAGTATAGATACCGGAACTTACATAATCCTGCTATCCTAAACACGGACTATTTTAATTCTTTTAAATGCCATTATTGTCAAATGACACTCTTTTAGGACAAATTGTGTTCCACTAATACAGCTATGGTAAAACTCGTGTATGTGAGAATGACAAACAACCATTTACTTGTGAAATTCTTATTTCAAATTCATTGTAAAAAGTTCTTGACCAGAATTTTATATATAACACAAACACTCTTGGTCGAAATTCACTTTAATTTACCTAACTGCTAACAGTCTGGGACCTTTTTTTGAATATGATTGTAGGGATAATACACGTTTGTTTTGTGTATTAACGTCTGCAGAAGCCCGCGGGATTGTTTGTGACCGAGACCGAAGGTCGAGGTCACAAACATATCCCAAGGGCTTCTGCAGACGTTAATACACAAAACAAACGTGTATTGTCGCTATTCTTGCATAAAAAATATTTCACGACGATTTATGTATTGTTTTCATATGTAATGACTTGACGATTCTGGTACATTTTTTATTTACCATTCCTGTTGTTCTTGGAAACGGTAAACATGTTTTAAATATCCGTATCCAGGGCCCGGAAATAAACAACACTATTAAAAGCACATCCTGAAGGTTTTTAAGCGATTTTTTTATCTCTCATTATTACAAACATAAAATTACCAATAATTGTTCATATCATTTCACAGTTTGGTGGACTCGATCACAATTTCAAGTATAATAACTTTACATTCGAGTTATATTGAGTACGGACACGCATTTGTGTACGGATGAGTACGAACGTAGTGTCAAGTTTCCAAGCTGTTTATACAAATTCTTCGAGAAATTAGATAAAAATATACCGACTGATACTTACCAAAATCATAAATATAATACCTAAAAACGAACAATAGCACAAATTACACGCCATACTTATTTATTCACAGTTATTTACAATAACTGAACAGACGCTTTTTAAAGGGAGTGAACTCTAAGAGAAGCTAGTGCGTATATTGATGGGGACAGTACGTTTGGGGTTGGAAACAGATACAGCTAAATATACTATGGATTACATTGTATCTATAATGCTACAAGAAGAGGTTGTTATGGAAGAAACAAGACGCAGATGCCAAATATCAGTGTGCGCAAAAATACACATATATATCCCAGGCAAAGCATTTCAAAAATAAAAATCATATATTAACAGCACGTGAATTGCCTTGTTTGCACACGATTTTTCTCCCGTTTATACATGGGCGGATCCAGTGAAAAAAGTAGTTTTTATGCAAGAATAAGGTTAATTTCTTAGCTTGATAGTGATCGTAGTGAGCCTCTCAAGTTTATAGCCAACATTTTTTTCCAAGTGTAATTTTACTAAAACTCTAGTCAATGAATTGACTTTTAGAAAGTAGTTGCAATGTATGTGAAAGATTGTGGAAGGGAGGGGAGATAAGCAATATCGATATATGCTTTTCCATGCCTTCGAATATTTTGTTCAAAATTTACAGACAGAACATTGGTTAACTATACTTATTATTGATTTGTGTTTCAGTAATTGAAAAAAGTGTGATAAATATAAAGAAAAAAAATTAAATTGGGCCTAAGCTAAAAAAAAAAAAAAAATTCAGGCACCTTACGAGATTCGAACTCGGACCTCGCGCATGGAAAATAAGTGCGCTACCCACTGGATCACAGTGACTTGTGACATATATATGTGATAAAATTATGTATATAAATAAATTTTGTTAGGACAGCGTGTCTATATTCGTTTTACATTGACATTTTTGAAATTATTGGCTTTTCTACATTCAAAGAAATAAATAAACAATGGTTTTGTTATTCAAACAGTGCAGTAATGTAGCTTACATCATAATTCATTATTGGAAACAAAAAGGGGGCCGCTTGAATCATCCATAAACTCGTTTCATGAAGAAACCCGAATAACACCGATTTCTATTGATACCGCGAATTTTCAACTGGATAGAATACTTTGTTTTATTAATGCGGCGCCCGATCGTTCATAAGAAATTTATTTTATCAAATGTCGTCCTGAAAATTTATTGCGCAAGCACGGCAGCAGGTCCGGTAGAATTATGGGAGAACAACAACAACAAAACCGGTGAAGGTATAGAACATATTCCCAAGTTGAACGGTATATAGGTTTACTTTGACATATATACACGTACACATTATCTATAGACGGAAAAACCTTCGGTTTTCCCGTATTATTGTATTTTATTTCATTATTACAAAAGTAGAAGCAAAGTATTTAATATTGATGATACGTATGTTTGATGAAGTATTGCACTTGACATAAGCAAAGACCTAAAATAACAAGATATTTGAATCACACTCAATCAAAGAAGTAATACTTTCGGCAGTCGATGTGTCATTTTGTGTACCGGACAGACACGAGATAGCAGTTTGCAGGATACTTTCAACAGAACTGGACAGGCTAGTTAAATGTACGTCGTTATTTCACACCTGACGATGTGACACTAGATGGTGTAGTAAGGCGAAGGGGTCCATACCGTGCACTGGAAGTATTTATAAAATTTGGTTGCCCGACCAAGATAGCGTTTTAGCATATTAAGTTTTAATTTAATGAAAATATCTTGTCTTAGGGAACATATGAATATAAACACTCTTATATTAAGGTTGTCAAAGATTTGCATTGATAAGTACACATTTTGCGAAAATTAACTAGAAATGTAAGTTTATGAAATTATTAATATGAAATTAGGCGCTGCCTATCTGACGGGAAAACCTAGTGATAGTGATACGGATTCTTTCTTTTTTTTCTGCATTAAATTGTTCTTTCTGATATTTTCTGTTTGGCTTTCAGTTTTGATAGTAAGCCTGATGGTTTTGCTATTGTTATAAAAATAAGAAGGGGAAATGTTTTAAAAAGTTTTGTTTAAATGAACATAGATCTAATCATTTCTTCAAATGTATCAAGACTAGACAGACAATGGAAAATAGTGTTTATGAGTTAAAGATAATAGTGATATTTGGATGCACAGAATCTAGTCCCAAAATGCACCATTAGTTGTACTGATGATAAAATAGAGAAAAGTGGAAACTTCACATGTCGCTCAACACGACAAAACGAAACTGTTGCATAAAACCCGGACAGATAACGGGGGATTTTTGCCCCCTGTCACTTTTTTATTTCTCAAATGTTATCATTTATTGGTATCAAAATAATGCTTTTGTTTGAAAACTTTACATAATTCAAATTTATATCTAGTAAGCAAATTTTAACTCACATGAAGTGAGCCCCGGAAAGGGTATGTAAAATGGGGGCTGTACGAACATTGATAAAATTCGAACACTGTCATTTACAAATTTTCCTCATAGTATTATATATGTTCAACAGTCATCAAAAAGTGACCCCAATATCAGGCCTTTATGTGTTGTCAGTGAGCTGCGTAAAACACACTCTTCCTCAGTAGTTTTGGGTAAATATTTTAATTATACAGATAAATGCAAGTCATTTATTTTACATAATATTACCAATTTTGTTTCTGTTAACAACGATCATGCCTTTGCTATCAATTTGTTTCTCTAATACAAATTTCTGAATCCGGAAATGCACATATTCTTTTCATTTCATTTGTTAAAAACAAATACTTTCTAAAAACGACAAAACAATCCAAAAAATAAACACAACAATTTACACATTATGCCTGCGTAACATCACATTCAATATATCTTGTTCTGATATTCTTTTGTAGTATAGAAAACCGGAACTTACATAATCCTGCTATCCTAAACACGGACATTTTAATTCTTTTTAAATGCCATTATTGTCAAATGACATTTTTAGGACAAATTGTGTTCCACTAATACACTATGGTAAAACTCGTGTATGTGAGAATGACAAAAAAACCATTACTTGTGAAATTCTTATTTCAAATTCATTGTAAAAAGTTCTTGACCAGAATTTTATATATAACACAAACACTCTTGGTCGAAATTCACTTAATTTACCTAACTGCAACAGTCTGGGACCTTTTTTTGAATATGATTGTAGGGATAATACACGTTTGTTTTGTGAATTAACGTCTGCAGAAGCCCTTGGGATATGTTTGTGACCGAGACCGAAGGTCGAGGTCACAAACAATCCCGCGGGCTTCTGCAGACGTTAATACACAAAACAAACTGTATTGTCGCTATTCTTGCATAAAAAAATATTTCACGACGATTTATGTATTTTTTTCCCATATGTGAGATTTGACGATTCAGGTACATTTTTATTTACCATTCCTGTTGTTCTTGGAAACGGTAAACATGTTTTAAATTTTCCGTATCCAGGGCCCGGAAATAAACAACACTATTAAAAGCCATCCTGAAGGTTTTAAGCGATTTTTTTATCTCTCATATTACAAACATAAATTACCAATAATTGTTCATATCATTTCACAGTTTGGTGGATCGATCCCCAATTTTCAAGTATAATAACTTACATTCGAGTTATATTGAGTACGGACACGCATTTGTGTTACGGATGGTACGAACGTAGTGTCAAGTTTCCAACTGTTTATACAAATTCTTCGAGAAATTAGAAAAAAAATACTGACTGATATTACCAAAATCATAATTATATACCTAAAAACGAACAATAGCACAAATTACACGCCATACTTTTTATTCCAGTTTTTTTACAATAACTGAACAGACGCTTTTTAAAGGGAGTGAACTCTAAGAGAAGCTAGGCGTATATTGATGGGGACAGTACGTTTGGGGTTGGAAACAGATACAGCTAAATATACTATGGATTACATTGTTCTAAAAATGCTACAAAAATAGGTTGTTATGGAAGAAACAAGACGCAGATGCCAAATATCAGTGTGCGCAAAAATTAACATATATATCCCAGGCAAAGCATTTCAAAAATAAAAATCATATATTAACAGCACGTGAATTGCCTTGTTTGCACACGATTTTTCTCCCGTTTATACAGGGGCCGATCCAGTGAAAAAAGTAGTTTTTATGCAAGAATAAGGTTAATTTCTTAGCTTGATATTTGATCGTAGCGAGCCTCTCAAGTTTATAGCCAACATTTTTTTCCAATGTAATTTTACTAAAACTCTAGTCAATGAATTGAACTTTTAGAAAGTAGTTTGCAAGTATGTGAAAGATTGTGGAAGGGGGGGGAGATAAGCAATATCGATATATGCTTTTCCATGCCTTCGAATTTTGTTCAAAATTTACCAGACAGAACTTTGGGTTAACTATACTTATTTTTGATTTGTGTTTCAGTAATTGAAAAAAGTGTGATAAAATATAAAGAAAAAGATTAAATTGGGCCAAGCTAAAAAAAAAAAAAATTCAGGCCCCTTTAAACGAGATTCGAACTCGGACCTCGCGCAGGGAAAATAGTGCGCTACCCCACTGGATCACAGTGACTTGTGACTATATATGTGATAAAATTATGTATAAAAAAAATTTGTTAGGACAGCGTGTCTTATTCGTTTTACATTGACATTTTTGAAATTATTGGCTTTTCTTACATTCAAAGAAATAAAAAAACAATGGTTTTGTATTCAAACAGTGCAGTAATGTAGCTTACATCATAATTCATTTTTGGGAAACAAAAAGGGGCCGCTTGAATCATCCATAAACTCGTTTCATGAAGAAACCGAAATAACACCGATTTCTTTTGATACCGCGAATTTTCAACTGGATAGAATACTTTGTTTTATAATGGGGGCGCCCGATCGTTCATAAAATTTTTATTTTATCAAATGTCGTCCTGAAAATTTATTGCGAAAGCACGGCAGCAGGTCCGGTAAAATTATGGGAGAACACCAACAACAAAAACCGGTAAAGGGTTATAGAACATATTCCCAAGTTGAACGGTATATAGGTTACTTTGACATATAACACGTACACATTATCTATAGACGGAAAAACCTTCGGTTTTCCCGAAATTAAAACTCCTTTTGCCTATCTGGGTTTTTGCGAAAACCAAGATAGATCGAAAATAGATGAATTTACGAAGCTATGCGCTGTTTTCATATTTGCCATTTGTTTCAGGCTGTTGAAGTATTCAAATTTGAATATAAAACTAAATAAACTAATAAATTATATCAAAATCTAAAAACTAGTCCACTTCTTACATTTTTTTTCATATTAAAGGGAGGCAATTACAAAATTTCATAAAAAATATCAAAGTAAACATTTCCAGAAGAGGTATAACTCTATGTAATAGGTTTTTTGGTTTCCTGAAATACAAAAAAACAGAAAAAAAAATATCATAAAATGTTGCTCAAATGATAAATCCTTTATGTTTAGCTTTAAAACAAAACGGGTGATTTGTATGGAGATGATACCCGGAGTTACAGTTACAGTAAGTTGTAGAAATGAATGAACTGGAGTATAAAATATGAAAGATCGGTCGCAAAGTTTCGAACCCCGGGAAACCCCCCACCCCCCCGCCCCCCTCCCCCCCCCCCCCCCCCCCCACACAACACACCCCGAAACATTCCGCTCAGTCTGTTTAAAAAAAAACAATAAAAAACGGTAATTATCTAATAGGGATAAATGGGAGGGTAGTGATAGCAATGAACTTTCATGTTTTAACAATTTACGCTAACGTTATTTTTGTTTTTAGATTATTAATTTTGATTTCTCTTTCTTTATATTTGAAAAATTACTAGCATATCCTTTTTAACACAGAATTAAAAAAACCGGTCCGGTCGGACTACAAAACTATGCTTTTGCTATATGCTTATACAACTATTCCCCACAATGTTAACTTTTTTGTTTTTAAAATGAACATTTAAAGCATGGATTACAAATGTGTGCAATTCAGATTTTTAAATTTATACCCCACACAATGTCCAATGCACTTTTCCATTAGTTTAACTTGAATAATATATCATAAGCGTTTTTAATCTCGTGCACAAAATCGTTATTTTCAATTTCTCGCCATGTGTTTTAAATAAAAATAATTCCCTTTTGGTGAGGTCGATATGAGCCGCGCCATGAGAAAACCAACATCCGCCCAGTCTGGTAGGATCCATGCGTTGCAAACGGTTTCTCTAATAGCAATAGGAGCGGTGGTCTGTGAATAAGGTGTTGCCGCCTCAATCCAGAGGTCGTGGGTTCGAGCCCCACTGGGGTCCCCCCATGACTTCTCATATGACACCAGTACTGGTTTTTTCCCAGGAAGCGGACTCAAGAGTGGTTACAATAAGCTTGAAGCTTATACACAATCGAGCTAAAACAAATTTGTATAAACTAAAACTAATCGCAATAGACAATGTTGGTTTTCTCAGGGCCGGCTCATATGTGGATTTATCGGCCTGATAAAAGCAATATCAACCTCGAGCGAATTTATCGACTTGATATATCTTTAACAAGTAGATAAATCCACATATCGACCACACATAAAAACGACAATTGTTTTATATCAAATCCAGCCTACTCATAAGTATGAACATTAGATAAAAATTGTCTGCAGCCTAGGTCATCTTTCGTGGTTAATTGTATACGACGTCGCATTGTTTTAACGTAATAACGTGGGGACGTCACGCTGGAGGTCAATATGTGTGTTTGGCTCCCCCTTCGAGAAAATACGATTTTTTATCTTTGAACATGTGACTACATCAGAACAATGGAAAGATATAAATTAGATTTAATGATAAAAACAATAATTTCATATCCATGGCAACAAACGCTATTTTGTTTTTTCTGCGCATGTGATATTACTTTTTTCATGTCTCCCTATGGAGATCGATACTTTCGTACTGATTAAAAGACGATGCGCTTATTTATACATAGGATTAAATTACTTTTATCTTGTGTTCGTACATTTGTGAACCCGGCCTATTTTTCTTTTCTGCTTTTGAACATTTTGAAAACAATTTTTCATCAAATATCAAACTGAAACTATCACCATCAGATTGGAAATTAACTAACTACTAACTACTAAGAAAATGAGTGCTCTCATTATATGTTCCGTAGTTATCGCCGCTTTTCGAATGTCACTGCTGTTGATTTTGTTGAAGTATGCCCATAAATACAGCGATATGTAACCTCAAGACTATACCTATCAAAAAGTAATATTTTTATACAGCAAAGTCGCGACAATTTCTAAGTGTTTACTAGTAAAGGGCCCCCTTAATTCGTCTTCATTATTTGGCAAGTAATAACTTTTTAATGTTAAAAAAATCATTTCATTATTTTTTCGGTTAATAAAATAAATAATATATTCTGAGAGAGTGATCCCTCAAAATAACTCATCCCCTGACTAATATTTTTCAATGCGACAATTGTAAGTTACTTTAGAGAAAGAATTTAGATTTAATATGTAAAAGTATAATAAAATGTTGACGAAAATGGGCTTAAAAACCTAAAAGGCCACAACAGGAAATAATTCTTCCCCCGGGTAATTCTGACTTTTAAGTTGGGCGGGACTTTGATATGCACAATCAAATTTTCCTAGCACCACAGCATAAAAATGAACCTGATAGTCATTTTATAATTTTATTTCATTCAGGAACATTTTCGAAAATAAAAATACATACTAAGTGGCGAACGATCGTAAAATGTTTAATAAGAAGTACTATATTATGTTTTTTTCCCCTTACCCCCGCTTTTGTGTGTAACATGTATTTAGGGATACACGCGTAACAATAAAGATCGGAAAGAAATCGAAAATGGCTAACAAAATAGAATATAATTAAATGAAATTTTGCTGTTGTAAACTTTTTTGTGGGATTAACTTATTTTTCCCTTAGATACAAGCATTTATATGTAAAAACTGAGTGTGCAATAGCTGCGCGTGAAAATAGGGTAGGAGAAAATTAAGACAAACCGCGAAAACGAAGAAGGAGATCCCTGTTTTTTTTTTCGCTCATAATTACAATTCAAATTTTTTTATCATAATTGTATTTGGAAAAAAGAACACACTACTTAGTCATTCCCTTTGAAAACATATAGGTTTCAATGGGCCTGTTTTTACCAAAAGAAACATAATTACTTTTGGATATAATGGAAACCCAAAAATAAATTAAATCTCCGTAAAACAGAAACGTCACAACTATATATATTTAGGGTTTAGCTAAATGTGATTTCTCGAGCGATTTGCGTATGGAGTTTCAATACAATGTAATACGGGTGAAGATCAACTTTGCTATTATTTAAACAAGTTATGAAGGATGCAACTTGTTTTTGGAAAATCCCGCCATTACAATTTCTTTACCGTAAAGTTGAAAAAAAAAATTTTAAGGTTAAAAAATTTTCTGAGATGCTTTATGGATTTGGCCACACATGGGCAGTTTAACAAACCAATTATAGCTGAAGAATTACACTCAGAATCTTTCGTAAAAACTGCAAACTACGTACAATTACTCGGTATATACAAAAGAAAAGCAACAGTTTTATTTGCATAATTACAATAGGTTTGGTTCTACCAATGAAAAACTCACAAAACGTAAGGTCTCAAAAATGCGACAGCATAAAGCTGCTCAATATAGAGCCAAGTACAGTTCACTTCCGGTGTGGTCACGTAACCATAGTAAAGTAAGCAGTGTTAGAGTAAAATCGTCTGCAGTACATTGTGATAAATTTATATATTTGCACACAAAAAAAAATCTTAATGAAAAAATTTTTGAGATTTGAAGAAACAACATCCGTTCAAAGTTTTATTTGCTTTTTCGAGACTTATTTGTAAATTATGATTAGCGGGCTCAACGATTCTTCAGTTATTATGTATCAAAAATGCCGAGCACTAGCAAAATGACTGAAAAGGCATTCTGTATACAATAATATATCAAATCAACCTAAATAAAATTTCAGAGTTTTGCAAAATATGTCTAACCATTGAAGTTTAATTTTGAAGTATCTAAATTCACAATCTGAAAGTGTAGAGCATTGGTAAATATCCAAACGAAAACCCTTAACAAGTTTTTACTTGGTCTTTTTTTCACGAACAGTGTGAATCGTTCTGATATATGAGTGCAGTTAAATGGTAATTTTTTCCCATTTAAAAGATTTCTTTTTCGCGTCGAGTTTTGGTCCACCAACTAATGTGAAATAACTCGATGACTGCTTCCTGGAAAGTAACCAGTACTCGCACCGAAAGAAGGGACTGTTGGAGTCCACGGTCAAAATCCGCTGACAGGATTTGACCCTCGCGACCTCCGGTTTTACGAGACCACTGTACAAAATGAAAAAAGGTAAAATTTGTATCTTATTCTAAATCTATATATTTTTTAACTAATTGAATAATAACTAAGTAAGTCAGTTTATTCAGAGATTACTTGCAAACTTAAAAAAAAAAAAAAAAAAAAAAAAAAAAAAAAAAAAAAAAACATTATAGCAACCTGCCGAAAATGAATCGATTACCGAAAGTGCAAAGGCTATGCCCCAAACTGCCCAAAAGTACCACAATATATTCAATTTTTGACTTTCATCGTACGTCATTCAGTCGACTAAGTTCCAAAAGATACTCAGAATACTGCTTGAACAAACCTATCTCATATTTGTTTCTATATATTTATACAGAATATTTTAAAAATAAGGGGTACCGTGTGTAAAACTTTTCAATATTCAACGCTGTATTTTTCGTGCGTATCGGTATCCCGACCTATCCTATTTTTTTTACATGACCCTAAATGTTTTATGGTCTTTGAGATTTTTAAAAACTTTTTAATAAAAAGTTTTAAAAAACTGCTCATTTAAATTTTTAAAAAAATTTTCAGTGATATTAGAAATTATTCGTATTCAATTTTTTTTTTTACATAAAAATAATTTCCGTAAAGTCTCATTGAACAAAAAAGTATAAAAAAATCCTACCTTTTTACTACCTATTTTTTTAGGCATGTTACCGGACACAAAAAATATTTAGGGTTTGGGAAAGCACAGGTGAAACAAAACTCTTTCCCGGCCCGAGAGGAAATTTCCCTTTTTTCGAAATATAAAACTTTTTGGACAAAACGTGATTATAAAATAGTATATAATGATAACGATACAAAATATCGGGAACTAATTAGAAGGCTCGTCAAAACAACGCTATGTATAACGACTTCCTGTGTACAAGTTTACAAATTAAATTAAGACGTTTTTGCAACCAGAAAGAACACGCAGTTTTAACCCATTCATCAAAGAAGTTCCTCGCGGGCATCATAAAGTTTATTGTTTTTTTTTACTAAAATTTTAAATATGCAAGTTGATACGACACGATATCATTCGTAATTATATTAGCCTTCCGTCCGTAAGTTTCCGGTGGTTTCCGTACAATCAGAATCGGCTATTTCCGTGGTTTCGGCCGGGCCGGGCCGGGTCGGACCGGGTTTTATTAATAACCTTAATATGTCACTGCAGTCAGAAATACGAAACAGAAATGTACATAATAAAAATTGAAAAATATGTTAAGAATTTCTTGTTTTGGACGTTCGACAGCTGAAAATACAGTCGTGCCAGAATAATTATATTTTGATGGTTGACTTAATCTATAGCATGGAACTACTTTCCGCACTATTTTGTTCGGTTTACAGTAAGGAAATTTCTGCATTGTTAACTTTGGATGAATCGATCCAAAAAAGATAGAGCAGCTGTCCAGATAGACAGTATGCACAATGACATGGTTAGAAAAGCGTTTCTTCCAAAACTGTACATGCCCCCTTTTCGATTTTAATATTCATTCATTTGACAAGGCTGTTGAATAGTCGAGCGTTGCTGTTCTCCGACAGCTCTTGTTTTTACATTACGTTGCCTATTTTCATCTATTTTCGACTGAAAATGCCATACCAGGTGTATATCTGCGATACCTTTCTATTGCGATTTAGGAGTACACAAAAAGGACTTTCATACTTTCTAACGGTTGAAGATTTCAACTAACATTCTGTAATTACTTTTGGCACATAGTTTGATTTTCATTTGACTGATAATTTGTGGGGCGATTTGGGTTAAATTCATACGTTCCCCTTAAGGTTTTTTCTATTGCAGCTACACGTTTTGTAAAACGTTGCAGTTTATATTTCGAAACTTTCGAATTTCATAGGTTGATGTACTCACACCTCTCAACGTACAAGATTGTTACTATACCTGTCCATTATTAACCTGTACCGGTCCATTCTTAAAGTATCCATTATTTTAAGAATGGACAGTTATCATGGACAGGTATAGTAAAATAATCGTGTGTATAGAACGGTATCGGTACAATAACCTATCTAATGGACAAAACTAACAAAGGATTACATCACAACCGTGTTTTAATTTTAACTAAAATAAAATAGATATAGAATAAAAATGTTGTTTAAATTAAAATAAAATACATATAGAATAAAAAGGTTATTTAACATTGTACTGTACAATACGAACTATTATGGAGTCGTACCCAGCTGGGGTACTTGTCCAAATATATCTCCGAATTTTACAGTAACCTAATGTAATATCATTTCTTGTCTGGATAGAAACCGTGTTGTCATGGTTTAACCAATCAAGAGTGGACAATCGACGTTGAATTATATTGGCACGGGTATCATTTCTAAAATGTGAAGAAAAAAATGATATACCCTATGTTTATGTCTTTTATTATGATTAAGATAATGATGAAAGTATTTCAAAAGAGGATGTACTTACCAACCGTTATAGTGTTTCTATCTTGTATTCTGCTACTATCCAAACGTCTTCAATCACTGTCAAGAAATGTAAATGTATTTCCTTCAGGTAGTCCACATATGAATGACTCGCGGATGGTAGTGTATTTATATATCAATTTTACCTTATCATGTATCATGTGACGACACACGTGACTGACGTTTAAACGTGCTTGAGCTTGAACTTCAGTAAGAAATAACAAGCAGTTGTTTTCCTGGATTTTGATTTGTTTACAATCCGTAAACCATTAGTACATGATTAATTCTCTTCAGAATAACCTCTATTTATTATTCCTTAACTTGAGAAGGAATATTACAGTTTAATAAGTCACACTTGACTGAGCTACTGATGCCGAAAGCTGTTGTAATTACAAGCTGGCCAATTAAACTCCGTGACCTTAGAAATAACCTCTGACGTGAGTATACACTGTTTTACAGTCTTTGAAAGAATGTGACAAAATAGATGGAGGAATGCATAGACTTTAACCAGTTTGTTTGCCAAAGAAAGTTTCCTTTAAATGATACAGAGTTCTATATTTCTTGACGCCGCAAGATGTTTTCAATCGACAACTTGGTTAATATGAGGAAAAGTGAAGTTTTGAATAACAGGCTTAAAACACTTCCAGTGATTTTACAATTATACAACTACTTGCATAACAGACCCACCACATTCCTGACGCTAAATTAAGTGGAAAGAGAAAAGCTCCACCACATTCCTGACGCTAAATTAAGTGGAAAGAGAAAAGCTCCACCACATTCCTGACGCTAAATTAAGTGGAAAGAGAAAAGCTCCACCACATTCCTGACGCTAAGGCCATACCAAATTGATATGTCGTTCGTCGGAACTACCGCATCAATAATTTCATTCCCGAGAAAAAAAAATAAAAATCACCCGCCCGCACGTACATAAAAATCTCCGAAAAAATTTTTTTTTTCCCGATTACGCGGTCCGGAATAATAACGGCAAAGCAGGTTTTATCGCTGTTTTAATGCGTCAAAGTGATACTGATCGGATTTCATGCATCCGTAATACATCTTACTGATGACCAAAACTCAAAAAGTCAGGAATTACGGTGTTGTTCATCATTTGTTTTAAATCTGGAGTGTCTGTGCTAGTGCCACACATGGCCTTCGATGTGTCGGTAGGTAATGAAGTAGGCACGTTCTACTTTTGTTCAATACAGTGAAAGGAACGAAGCACGACTTGTAAGACGTGCACGGGGATGCAGTTAAAAATATTTGGAAATATTGTTCAGATATAGTTTTCAAACCATTTGTTATCAGTTGTTTAGTTCAGTATGTTATATCTAGAGCCCAAGGCCGACTACTATCTTAAAAAAATGTTTGTTCACAGATCCTGACCGACCTATCACATTGTCTGGCCAAATCTTTTTGAACGTAACTTCTTTAGTACAGCAATCAGATATTCTATCGAAACGCATTTAGTCAATTTAAAAATTGTTTAGCTTTTCAAATAAGTAGTGTAGATATAAAATCTGCCCTTTTGTAACCCCAATTTTGCCTGTTTGTCTATTACTTGGCTGTGAATTGATAGAACGAAAAAAAACTGGAAAAAAACAGACCTCCCTAACTCTAAATTTCTAGTTCAGTCAAAGCAAAACAAACAACACTTTAAGGGTGGCTATATAACACTTTAAGGGTGGCCATATTGGGATCATTCTTTGTCAGTCTTGTTATCATTTTTGCCTGAAATGAATCTCCACCACAAAAACATAAGCTAGCCTGATCTGTTAAGAAATTATTCCAAAGGGATTCGAGCAATGTCGAGGCATCTGTATGACCAACTCTGTTTGGTCTCACTGGTCAAATGGTTTGTTACTTCCCTTCACCTCTATGGGTTGGAGTTCCACTAAGGGCACAAAGTTGTTCATGTGCCAAAGCCATCTAACTGTGCTTCAGAAGAAATGTTATTCCCCACATGTGCCTGTTTTGTCTTATATATTCCTCATGCTGTGCCGTTAAATGAGCAGGCCTTCAGATTAATGTAGAAAAATCAAAATTAAAAATAAGACACTCATCCCTTAGAAATTATAACTAAAAAAAAAACAAAGTGATTCAGTGAGGTTTGGCAAGAATTTATTTGCAAAATCATTCATGTAGTCTTTAAAACATAATAGAAAAGCTATATACTGTGTTACCCACACTGTAAATGTTTGATTTCTGTGTTATTTCTAAAGAAATGTTAACTTCATGTATAATCATAACCGCCTCCTCAAGGGTCCAAGCTGGGAAAAAAAAAGCCCGCTCGCTCCATGTAAAATCTACCCGCCTCTGAAAAAATCAAAATTGAGAAAAAAAAAAATAAAATAAAAATTTCGCTCGCCCGCTCCAATTTTTTTTGAAAATTTTCCGAAGAACTATTAATCAATTTGGTATGGCCTAAATTAAGTGGAAAGAGAAAAGCTAGACAGACGAAGACTTATTTACAATCACTTGCCCCTCATCGATGTGGGTTCGAGCCTCACTCGGGGCGTTGAATTCTTCATGTGAGGAAGCCATCCAGCTGGCTTACGGAAGGTCGGTGGTTCTACCCAGGTGCCCGCTCGTGATGAAATAATGCACGGAGGGGCACCTGGGGTCTTCCTCCACCATTAAAGCTGGAAAGTCGCCATATGACCTATCATGTGTCGGTGCGACGTTAAATCCAAAAAAAAAAAAAAAATTGAAAGAAGCAGCTAGTTACTGCATAAATGTGACGAGAGTACATTACTCCCACATTGAAAGACTGAGCATTGATACTAAAATAGGTTCTGTTGTGACAGATTTATATTACTAAACATTATTTGACAAGCAACATTTAAAAAGCCATATTTTACTTTGAAAAAGAACAAATAGTCATGTTCATTAAATATTCATTAAACAAACTTGAAAACGTAAACACAAAGTCATGAAATAACAAAGATCATAAACATTTTACATTCAATGCATAAATTCGGAATGAGCTTCAAGTCACTTCTTTGTTATTGTTATTGCTAAGTTGACCTTGCCAAGAAATTTACTATTTTGACCAAAATGGAAGTTGATCACATAAAAGTAATAACGAACTGTTTCCACAGAAGTGACATATATCTTGTAAATGAAGTGTGCAAAATATATATCAAGAATAACACACGGCACTGTTTCCTCCTGCATTTAAAACAAATTGCTCAATGCATATGACACCTATTTCGTTTCGTATGAAGCAAATGGGGAGCTGATTACTTTTCAGAACAATATGTTTAAAACAATAAAAATAGTTTTGACTATATTATTTGTAAGAGATTTTCAAGTGAATCTAGAAGTTCGAAAGTTCTATGTAAAATGAGTCAAAGGTTATTGAGGAGAAACCACTTTAAAAGTTCAAAGCCCCTTCAACCTTGACCTTTGAACTATTGACACCAAAATCAAGGGGTCATCTATTGACCAAGGTTTATGTCTCTTTGAAGCTTAAAGGCAACATAATTACATATTTTCATGTTTGCTCTTTTTATAAGGGGAAACCTTTTCCACACCTATCGTCATCATATCCTATGTTACATTATTATAAATTTTGTACTTGTGGCTGGGCCTGTACTTGGCAATGGCTAGACTTTAGACAGTTTCTCGGAGTGACTTTTGGCATGTCGTTGTAATTGTAAGTTGTAATTTCAGTGTTCAAACTGGTGCTTGTTATTTTCGCTGTGAAGTCTAATGCTATCTACAAACAGAAATCAATACTGAAAATATGTACGATTTTCAATATCAATACTCAGTACACAAAACTGCAATACACAGTTCAAATATTAATTTGAAAGCTCAATACACAATACAACATCAACGCTCATTTATGGCCGGTATCTCCGTCTTTTGAACATCTAAAAACCCGAAATTTTGCACATGCATTTATCAAATGATAAAGTTGTCACTTTATTACAAATTTTAATGTTTATACTTAAGATTGACTCATCTTACGCTTGTGACAGCATATACACAGTATCTGGTTATTAAAAGTAATGCTGTTTTCTTGTATAGTAGTATAATACAATAGTTAATCGGGGTTTTACTTACCTTGTTGACGAAAATTAATCACGTTTTCGGAAAATACCTTATCACTAAATGGCAATTTCCGATGTTCGCATCCTCACCGTTATAATGTATCAGTAATTTAATACGAAAATTAATTGGTTCTCTTTTCATACATATAATATGGTATAGTCTTTGTATAATATGGTATCAGTTTGTCGAATTAAACATCTAATTGTATAACAAGGAGGGACCTATTATATTATGTTTTATCATTATACCTACGATTGTTTCTGTCTGAAACTGTATTTCACTAATGAATAAAACTCCCTGTATTCAATTCTCATCGAATATGGAAAAATATTCCATCTTTAAAAGTGGTCACCGTTTCAAGTCAAAGTTTTCATCAGTATTTGTTTAACATTATAGTCAATTTTGGCTGATATAACATTAGAAATAGGTATATGTATATCATAAAAAGGTCATTAAAGTAGTACATTGATATGTATTCTAACACTTTAAAGATTTTCTTTTAAATTGACAAAGAAGGATTTTACCATGTATTGTCTTGTCGATTTAAACACGTTTCGCAAAATAACCTACTTTTGGCTATTCCAGTTTACTCAGTCCATTAACGCCTAAAAAAGAATTCCAGATTAGTATCACTTCCTGGTGTAAATCGAACGTGTTAAAATGCAAATAGATTTTAGTTTTGCGTGCTTTGTTGGCAAATAAAACACGGTTTTGAGTTCAGATGCATAGTTATGTAATCACAATAAAACCTTTGGCTTTCGTGATTACATTACTACGCATCTGAACTCAAAAACGTGTTTTATTTGCCAACAAAGCATGCAAAACTAAAATCTATTTCCCAAACAATGTATGCAGCTCTCGTTAATTTAGCCAAACCGAAACACATTCGACGCATGCGCCTCGTCCACTCGAACCGAATACAACATTGCAGATCAAGGTACCGTTATAATGAGCCTACTATATTTCATACAAATTAATTAATAACTGAGTGTACAGCGTTAACGGCTCTTTTCTTAGCTTAATATCTTCTTGATATCTTCTTTCTTTTTTCACCAAATCGTGTTTTTGAAAATCAATTAGTGCCAGATTTTGTGGCTGTATAGCAATATTCTCATGGAAGGTCATTTTTAAAAAATAATGTTTAGAAAGTATAAGTTTTAACTGATACGGTTATCTCATATAAATATGTTTACAAATTTCATGTTTTATTTCATTTGCAGGCATATTTAGTGCGGATTGGTGATATAAAATACATAAGATATATATTGCAGTTGTGACAGCAATTTCTGATTAAGAATGTTGATGAAATATCTGTGCGAAAATTCCGCACAAATAGTACCTGATAGGTAGTACTAGCTCAACACTACTGACAGTCATTTAACACCGTTCGTCTGTCTGTTAGTTATATAACTCATCTTTAAGACTAGATTCAGCCGCCGCCCGTGATCATTTCCTCTTTCAAAACATAACATATCACTTATCTGGTAGATATGGCATTCAGATAAATGTAACATTTCAGGATTGGTGTGATTTTGGAAATGATTTTGAATGGAATTGCATTAAACTTTTTGTACCAATTAAACTGAATATTGTGAAAAAAAACAAGAACAGACATGTATATAGATAAATTATTTGTCTATAAAATTAATTTCTTAAAAGGTAAAACGAGTCCATCATCGGTACAATAAAAACTCATTTCGATATGCCCTGTCCCACCAAGTTCCAAGGAGAGATGTTCTACAGCTTTTGGTCGGTATGCCTGTGACTTGCTGAGTTCAACTTGAAATGGAGAGTGCTTTGATGTACATGAATCGCAATATCACATGGGTTTATATCTGAAACCACAAATGAACTCTAAAGGATTGATAACTTTTAACTTCATTTTTTTTTTTTGATAAATTGTTGAAGGTTATCATGTCTCACTTATAAATTAGTATGCACGCGCGTTTCTACAAATTGAAACCTGACCATACTTCACATCTATCATTATCTTTTGATAAGCCGTATCACGCACTCTGAATTTGGCTCATGAATAATATTATTTCGAAATGTGATCAAATAAAAATGTCAAAATTTTTGTACATATTCATGTAGCCAGGCTTATAAATCCTAAAATATGGCTGAACCTTGCACATTTTAGTAGAGACTTAAGACAATACATTTCTTAAAGAACAATACCAGAAGATAAATTCTGGATATGGAACACTCGAATCAGTCAACCATGAAAGCCAGGGTAAACAGTTTTATGACGTCATCATTAGGACTATTGAATTCGTAGAAATATTTTGACCATGTTCAGCAACGTATAAAATTGTATCGCCCTTTTCGAAATTTCTTATAATCTGGTGACAAAACAATTAGGCTATGTAGAGCTTCTCAAAGTTACATTATTTTAAGAAATGTCAAAGAAAGGTTACTTTTGGAATAATTTGTATGAACAGGGATAAATTATCTAAAACGACATATCACATTTCGTAAACTTTACATCCTGTTTTCAAACAAAGACAATTTTTTTTTATAAAATAGTGTTATAAAAAAGAGGAAGCATGTGATCATAATTAGATTATATCGCTTTAGAATTATTCCGACTATAAATGCCTTTTCGGGTCTTTTTAATCTTGTCCACACATACGGGAAAGATGCTTCATGTTTTGCTCATTCTAAATGTTGCATATTTCTTTTTTGTGGATACGAACTAAACCTCGTATTTATGTAATAATCAATTTATACGTAGATCTTAATTCGAATTAAACACTTTTCTATACATTTGCAGCGATATATTACTTGCTATAACATGATTAAGAACAATGTAGAGTGGTTATTTTTATGACTATTTCGCAACAGAGCTAGGCTAAGAGATGACATATAATTATATATATTCCTTTAAAGAATATTTGTAGAGATATGTCAGGTAAATTTTATTTGTACCACGATGTTGCATACAGCTGTAAACTATATGAGAACATGCACTTACCAAATATTCTAGCGTAATACTAAGACCTTTTCAAACACATTTCATATAACTACACGCACATATGTTTACTCATTTAGAAAAGTATATTGTTAGTAAAATGTCAAAATTACAGCTAATTGAAACATGCAATATCAACTACTTTTATTCACATCAATGCCTCAACCCATTTAGAAGCGGCTCAATAGAAAAACTTAATATATATTTATTTAAGTATGTAGCTCATATTTTATTGTTTATTGTAGTCATTTAAAACATTTGTTTAGAACTCCATTTTTAATCCCCCACCACGAGTGGTGGGGGTTATAGGAATAATCTTCGTCCGGACGTCCGTCTGTCCGTAACACTTTTGTGTCCGCTCCATATCTCCTAAACCCCTTGAAGGATTTTCATGAAACTTATGTCAAATGGTCACCCCATCAAGACGATTTGCAGAACTTATGAGTCAGCCTTGTCGGCTCAAGGCCAAGGTCACACCTCAAAGTCAAATGTTTTAGCCGTCCATTTCGTGTCCGCTCCATATCTCCTAAACTCCTTGAAGGAATATTATAAAACTTTGGTCAAATAATCACCTCATCAAGACGATGTGCAGAACTTATTATCCAGCCATGCCGGCTCAAGGTTAAGGTCACACCTCAAAGTCAAAGGTTTGAGCCTTCCATTTTGTGTCCCCTCTGTATCTCCTAAACCCCTGGAAGGATTTTCATCAAACTTGAGTCAAATGATTACCTCATCAAGACGATGTGCAGAACTTATGAGTCAGCCATGCAAGCTCAAGCTCAAGGTCACAACTTTGGGTTAAATGTTTGAGCCTTCCACTTTGTGTCCACTTTGTGTCCACTCTGTATCTCCTCAACCCCTTGAAGGATTTTCATCAAACTTGGGTCAAATGATCACCTCATCAAGAACCCATGAGTCAGACATGTCAACTCAAGGTCAAGGTCACAACTCAAGATCAAAGATTTGAGCTCTGTATCTCCTAAACTCCTAAACCCCTTGAAGGATTTTCATAAAACTTAGGTCAAATTATCACCTCATCAAGACAATGTGCAGAATTTATGAGTAAGCCATGTCAGTTCAAGGTCAAGGCCACAACTCAAGGTCAAAGGTTTACCCTTTCACTATCCATAACAGTGGCGGAGGATTTATCAGTCTGTCAGACTGCTTTGTTAAAAGTGGCATGTGAGATAATGTTTTGACACGAACTAATGCAAGTTGATCCCGATGAGGTAAAATATCCGGAAAGAAAGTGTGCTGTGTGTGTGTTTTGTGGGGAGAGGGGGAGTTTGGGGTGGGGGGGGGGGGGTTGTACTCATCCGAATATACATTTTAACTGATGAATGAACATTTGCGCATGTTTGAAACGATTTCCTTACTAAATTTCATTTTTTGTGGTGTTTTTACCTGTCAAAGATACATTATTTATTTTACTATATAAATTAATGAGAAAAAATGTATGATTGCTTAATGTTTTCTTATAGTGTGGCGACTTTAAAATATTTATATCAAACTGCATTTCACCAGTAAGATGATATACTGTGCTAGTCTTTCGTATGACTGTAGACAACATATTTATAAATGTACCTTTACATATGTTTCTAAAGGCGGAACAATTGCGTTATAGTAAATGTGTATGTTACCGGATGTGACCACTGGGGAAAATGCATTGTGACACCACATTAATACATTTGCTGTAGTGTTCTCGAGAAGTACAACTCCCAAAATATGTAAAATTAGACTGAATATTTCAAGTAGTAATTATAATATACATATCACCATCGTGGTTTACAAATTTATATTTTGGTATGTAATAAATGATTTTTATTTAAAATGCGTGTGAAGGCTACCGCCCGTTATAAAATAAACACGTCCATATGTTTCATACCCAGATGCGAATCACTAAACCACAGTCTATTTCTTAATGAAAGGGAATGTAAGATGAACATAAGCATTTTTTACACAACTTAGTACGCTAAAACGATTGCATTTGATGAAATGAAATGAAATAAATAGTTCTACCGAAGTTAATTGGCTTTCCAAAACGGGGCTACAAATATTAGAACGTTATTCTTTTGTAATTACACTGGACATTAGTCATAAGACACTTTCATGATGATGCATGCTAGTATAAATGTATGCCGTAAGTTGATAAACAGTTAAAGTAATGCAAAACTGAATCAGTGTAAACAATGTTAAAGAAAGACAAATAAAAAATGTACTTATATGATATAAATAGCAAATTAGCAGTTACTACATTGACGCGTTCGAAATACACACCCCTTAACATTTAAACACGAATATATTTAGCCGATTTTTATTTTAAACTATGGCCATAGACCTTTAGGATGATAGGTCAATAATAACTCTGTAAGACTTTTTCATGCTTTGTGTGATTAAATTATGTTCTGGTGTCAATTTTCCTTCAATCTAAAAATATTCATATGTCAGATAAAATACAGTTTGATTAATGTAATCAATAAATTGCGACTTAGTACTATTTATTTGAGTATATCTTTTATTACCTAAATTTGCAAAAATAGACAAGACAAGACAATTTTATTGCAACTCATTTAGGCTTAAAAGCCCATCATGACATAAATGTTACATAATACAAGACATACAGCAAACAGTGGTGTACATCACGATATAAAAGTTATTATAAAGAGTTATATAACATGTAGACGAACGACAGAAAAGAAAAAGTCACAACCATAAAACACACAAACAAAACAAAAGCGGAGAAGGCCATCTTTGACAAGTTTACAAGAGTTGTACAACTTGACATAGATCTATTTAAATCAACAAACAGAAGCATAATTAATGCTTAGATAAGTAGTTTCAAAACAGAAGCAATTAACCAAATAGACACTATATATATGGGCCGTTTAACAATACATTTAAATACAACATATATAGAACAATCAGTTCAATCACAGCCTTGTCGAAACGAAATACAAGACCTGAAAAAAACACACACATTTAACTACAACCATAATATAAAACATAATAATATAGAGTATTACAGAGTAGACTGTTTAAGTTTAAATGCATTAAATATAAATATTCCTAAATTTTGTATTATTTTCTTATTTTCGGAGTTCAAAAGTTCTATAAATTTAAACATATTTGGTCTAATCCAGTATTTTCTTGGTATATATTGTTTTCTTAAATCATTATACAAATCACATTCTATTATAAAATGGTATTCATCTTCTAATTTTTGGCAAATAATACATTTCCTTTCATCTAAAGGAGTGCTAACTGGTCTTACCCATCTTCCAGCTTCTACTTGTAATTTATGAGAAGATACCCTTAAACGTGTAACAGATATACAAAATTTATTTACATTAAAATATTCAAGATACGGCTGAAATCTAAAAATTGAAATTCTCTTATACAATAAAGCTGTAGAAGAATTATTTATTCTTGAATTCCAATTTTGTATAAATTGATCATTTAATCTTTGTTTAACCATATATAAAAACATATCGACATTACCTACACCTTGGTATATCCAAGCATCTACAAAACCCAGCGAACAAAGTAAATCTTTAAGAAAAGAGCACCAGTTACGTCTACCATGATTTTCAAAGTCGTTTTTCAACAATGTGTATGTAATAAAAACATATTTATTATGACCAAGTTGTAATATTTTTAACCAATATTTTACTATATTATACATGTGAATTGTTCTGTAAGATACTCGACCCAATTCGCCATATATGAAGTCATTCTGAGTTACCTTTTTAACTCCTAAAAGTTTCTTGCAAAATTGCATGTGCACCCTCTCGACGGATAAATCATTTACAAAACCCCAAACTTCGCTGCAATAGTTTAAAATAGGTGACACAAGCTTATCAAATAATTCCAATTTATGTTTTGGTGATATATAAGTAAACTTGTACAAATATTTATTTAATTTGAATATTGCTTTTTGCGCTTGGCCTGCTAAAGTATTTTGGGCTGAACTCAGTGACCCTCCACAAGTAAATACTATACCTAAGTAACAAAATTTATTGACAATTTCAATCCTAAAACCATCATATAGAAATTCTATGTTTCTTGGAATACTACCTCCTTTTTTAAAAATCATTACTTTTGTTTTTGTAACATTCACCTTAAGTTTCCAAAGCATGCAATAATTATGTAGCAGATTAATATTATTCTGTAATTCTTCAGCAGAATTTGCAAATATAACTATATCGTCTGCATACAACAATAAAAATACTTTAAACATATTAACATCTATTCCAGCTGCATCACTATTGATAAATACATCTTCCAAATCATTGATAAATATTGTGAATAAAAAGGGAGATAAACACTCCCCCTGTCTGACCCCTAACATACAAGAGTACTCTTCGCTTAAGGTATTACAATATTTAACTCTAGACTTAACTGATTCATAAATTGATTTTACAATATCTAAAATGTTACCTCGCAGTCCTAATTTTATTAATTTATACCATAGATTATATCTTACCACATAATCAAAAGCCTTCGTGTAATCAACAAATAAAGTATACAGTTGCTTCCCTTGATTCAAAAAATGCGATATTAAACCATTTAATACAAATACATTGTCAACAGTACTCATTTTTGACCTGAACCCCGCTTGGGCCTCAACATATACATTGTAATTCTCAGCCCATGATTTTAACCTATTATTTATTATACGGGTGAATAGTTTACCTATACAGCTTAATAAAGTAATGCCACGATAATTTTCAACATTATTTATGCTTCCTTTTTTGTGTAACGGAATAACGTAACCTTCTGACCATCGCTCAGGAAAATAACCTTTTTCAAATATTTTCAAAAATATACAGAATGAAACACACATCATGCCGTTACAAAGAGTAAAACAGCTTTGTTAGATTTATAGAAACTTTTCACTTAAAATATCACTCCCATGCCTTTATATAAATCACGTTGTTAAAAATATCGCATTTTAATTAGATATTATATTAAAAACATTTTGGTTCAGTTCCTGCGCATATGAGCTCTGAACCGTGACAAAATTGGTGAAAAACCACTCAACGGCCTTCTTTATTCAGAGTCATTGCTTACTGGTCACGTGTAATCGAAAACATTGATAGTGATAAAACCACTAAATTAGCATCAAAAATATATTCCATGGTCTATACACTTCATTCAGATAATTATTTAAAATCACAATGGCTAGAAAACATTAAGCAATACTTATGTCACCTAGGATTCTCCGGTATTTGGTATAGCCAAAGCTTTATAAATAGCAGGTGGCTAATTAAGTCCACTGGTCAAAAGTTAAGAGACACGTTCATACAAAAATGGATGTCAGATATAAATAATACTTCTGCATCTAATATTTATAAATACTTAAAAACAGAATTTAAACAGAGTGCATATATTAACAAGCTTCCCACACATTTAGGACAACGAATAATCGAAACCACAATTTACCAATTGAAACAGGTCGTTGGAGTAATATACCCTCAAATGATAGAAAATGTACAGTTTGCAATGATTTAGGTGATGAATATCATTTCTTCCTTGTATGTCCATTATTTAAAACAGAAAGAAAACAGTTAATAGATAGAAATATTTATACCAGACCTAACTTGATAAAATTTATAGAACTACTTACGTCGCATAACTCCATAAAACTTAAAAAAGCTAGTTTATTTTGCAACATTATTATAAAGCATTTCAAAAAGGCTAATTAGCTAATCAATGTATGCAACCAACTTAACAGTAGTTACTTTATACTACTGACTCTATTTAGGTCCATAATTTCACTAAGTGCCAATCTAAGTATTCATGTCATTTAAAATACGTCAAGTTATATATGTCCCAATTACTACAGCTTAAAAATGTACATATATAGTTGCAAAAGACTGATGAAAGTAAACTTTTTAAGTGTCCAAATGCAAATACAGATCATTTGATATATTTGAAAAAATTGATACGCCTCAATTTCTATTATTGATAGTTTATCTTGTTTTGTTTGTCTGTTTTTTTTTTGTTTTTTGTTTTTTTGTCTTTTTTCTGTGTTTGTTTGTTATCTGTGTTTGTTTAAAACTTTTGACATGTATATTAATATATACATGTATTTGTAATGTGCAGTATATTGTTTTTGTACATAACCATATAAATCTGTAAATTTTGTATATAGAGCAAACTTAAATTTGACGCCTTTTGCAGGTCTAATTTCATTTTCGCTTTCGGTATTAGGCTTGCCTTTTCATTAAGGTGTTAAATAAATGATATCTCTCCCCATTAAAAGTTCGCAATATATTCCATATTTAAAACTCTACAGTTTCTAATCATTAATCAGTATTGTGAAAAAACACAAACTGATATAAAAACTCATCTGATGTTTCTTTTAATCATATTTATAAAAGTAATTTTCACTGATACTGTTCTCTTGCAACATGTTTTCTTTAATCATACTTATTACAGTAATTTTCATTGCTACTGTTCTCCAGTTACATGTTTCCTTTAATCATACTGAACAGTACTTTTCATTGCTACTGTTCTCCAGCCGCGAACATGTTTCCTTTAATCATACTTATAACAGTAACATGTTTCCTTTAATCATACTGAACAGTACTTTTCATTGCTACTGTTCTCCAGCTGCGAACATGTTTCCTTTAATCATACTGAACAGTAATTTTCATTGCTACTGTTCTCCAGTAACTGTTATACATGTAGTTTAAAATTTTCATTTATTACTCATTATACATGTATTATCGAATTAGTGTTATAAAAATTATGGAAGACAATAACAATGGCCGTTTTCCAATGTGTCACTGTTTGTTAAATGTATGTATCTGTATATATTATATGCTGTTAATGCTGCCCACATAAGTGGGACTTAACATTTGCTTGAATAAACTTGAAACTTGAAAACTTGAAACTATTTTTAATCTTACATGGTCATCGAAATTTAATGATAAAATATTGCTGGGCTTCATTTATCCAAGTAGTAATAAACCGGACGTCATGCCACCATTTGACGTCATAATGGACTTCATAATGCTGTTTTACCGGTCCGCGCGTCAACCGTTGTTTATCGCAGATTCTAACACAACCGAATTCATTTTCCTAGCTGATAATTGTGTATTTTTATATATCAGTACATTTTCCTGACGTTTCAATTATTACGTCAGTCGCGCAGGAAAAGAAATCAACACAAAATAGAAAATAGGCAAATACTAGCATTTGATGGATGTCGTCAAGGATGTACTTTAAAGGCCTTCGTAATGTGTTAGAATCGAAATTATATATCTAATTTAGTGATTTGCCCTTCATTGTTTGTCGTTCTGATGCGTATTATTATATCACTCGAGCTACGCCCCCATGATATTAAGCCTTCTTTTTTTTTTTTAACTTTATAGAGATTGACTACTTTCTTCTTTGTTTAACTTGCAACCAAATCTAGCTATGTCAGAATGTGCAATTTATTTAATGTTAAATCGCCATGAATGATTCACTTAATTATTCTTTTTGAGACTACGAACCATTTAATATAAATACATAAGTGCCTGGATACTTGTAACTAACCAATATTATAGCACATTACTCATGGTAATGCAACAAATACGCGCACTATTTTTCCATTTACCGATTACCTCCCTTTTAATTGCGTTTACTGATTCTTTTTCAGGAAAATGATATATTTAATCGCGGATTTATATGACACAAAAGTGTAATAAGTGTTGTTTAAAGGGTTTTGTATTGAAAAATGAATATTACATTACAAACATTTTACGGTAATTTTGATAAAAAAGAAGGACCGATAGCTGTTTATAAACAACAATGAATATTTTTGTCATTTTTCTGAAATATATTATTTATTTACATTATTTCAATTTTGCATTCCTATAAAGATAAATTATATAACAATTTTGTCAGGATCCATTAAAAAATGTAACTACTAAGAGCATTTTTTATCAAAATAACGGGAGTCGTTGCGCATGAATAAACTTGAGAGTAAACCTGATTTTAATACTATAAATAGAAAGATACTAAGGCAAAACACTTAAATCTCAAAAATCGTAAAATTTTATTAAAAACTGAATGAAATATGACGATTTAAAAAGAAATTTGCTGAAAATATCCGCTATATGAGTTGTCTGCCCATGACAAAAGAAGGTGCGAAAAGTCAGTGTTCCATATCCAGATTTCTGTTTGACATAACCTTCAATCATTTTATGTTTACGGCTTGTCTCTACTAAAAAGTGCAAGATCGAATGACTTATAAGCCGGGCTAATGATACTGCTCTTTAGAAAAAATGTTGCTCAACATTAAACTTTACTCTTACCGCATTTAGGTCATGTACAAATTGATTTTATTAGATACAAGATACAAGAAGCTTTATTTTACGTTAGATACAATATAACAAGTTAACATTAGCTCATGAGCTATTTTCCGACAAACATATATAAAACAGAGATTAACAATGATAAAGCAGCTAAAAAGAAATACATAATAAAGTGCTTAAGCATATTGAAACATATATATGTTGAGTAAGATATTAAGAGATTTAGATTAAAACAACTAGTATCTATGAAAGGTTGAATTAAGGTATACATAAGAAAATCCATGAAAACATAAACTTTAAGATAATAGTAATTACATTTGTGTACTAATACAGTACAAATTAGTACATATCAACGTGTTCTGTAGCTTGTTTCTCAAAACTGTCCCCAGTATTTATAACTGTATTATATAAACCAATCGGCTACGTTTTTACTGAGTCTCGTTGATATCTACCGCGATCAATCAAAGCCATGAACACGCTAGAGGAGGCAGGGTTTGGCAAAATATACCAATGACTGTTGAGATGAACTACACTACATGTTCTGATTTTCTGTTAAGAAATGCCATGTGTTTTCCAACAAAGCAGAGCTATAACGAAGTAAACGTCGTAGAATTACCTTCACAGTTGTGGAATACTGTTTACAATAATAACCAAGTCACTCGTACAAAATGCAATTTTATAAAACCTTTCATCACAAGTATCAAACGCCAGAGACAGAGAGCTTAATAACGAACTATCCACACGTTAGCTATATAAATACATACATTTGTTTTGTATGAATTATCATTGTGCTATCAGTTGTTCTATCAATACGTCACAGACCAAAATATTCAACATTTTGAATCTTGTACAGCGAGTGACTGCAACTTTGTAAATAAATATAATATTAAAAAAGGATTTTTCAGCTACCAACTGAACTGAAAGCTTATAGAAAATAGTTTAAGTAATTGACAATCTCTGACAAGCATGTCGGATAAAGAGATCTTAAATGTATGCTTTGCTAATTGCACTATACTTGGGTATTTTGACTGGCATATTACTGTCAAACAGGCAATTATGACGTAAAAAGCTGAGTTGCGTTTAAAACAATTCGAATTATAGCGACCAGGGTCAGACATATTTGTTTTGGTAATAACTAGGTAACGATAATTATAATGTACGCAATGCTGTAGATATATATGATGACATATACTGTATAAGAAAGTCTGATATCTATGACGTGAGAACGCCATGCTGGACAAAGATAGCGTTGGAAGCAACATCATTACAAGTCCGTGATATGTCTCTGCGAAGTCAGTTGTGGAGAAGTCTGGCTAAAAAACAGCTTTATAGCTTTACGATTGACAAAGCTATGTAGAAAGACATGTTAATCTTAAATATCAGCGGTGTTTTTTTGTTTTTTAAATTATGGTGACAGACCTTCATGAAATTGAAACTTGGCTGTGCATTATGTTATCTACTTTTGACGAAAAAAAACAACAAATAATTATGTTGCACATGTATGAGGTATGGAAAAGAAAACTAAGGTATGGAAAAGAAATCTAAGTATTTTTAACAATTGACGTTGTTCTTATGGTCTAATGCATTACGTATCGCGCTTGGAAATAAACAATAGATATAATTAGGCTGTAGATCTGATTGATCATCATTGATATTAATTGAAATAAAACATAATATTTCTTTTAAAACGAAATTAGTTTTATCTTTGTTCTATACATGTTTCTTCTTTTTGTTTAAGAATATAAATTTTGACAGAAAGTAATATCTTTGTAATGTAAAAAAAAAACAGTCATTAAAAATCACCATTGCTGAATATTTATAGATATCTCTGTTCGTATTTTACCGTTTGGAAATAATATGTCCGAATTTATCCTCCCTGCTGTCAGTATCCTACAAATGGCAGAATGATCCCGACTTTCATCTATGACAGAAAACATACTGCCCCAACGTCTCGGGCCTAGATTCATTTACTACTGGGACGTAAATATCTACAGAAATGGTAGAACGATTTTGCCACTGTGATGTATGCCAATAAGAAAAGCGTGCTCCTGCGGAAACTGTCGATCTTGCAAAGTTATTTGAAGATCCTTTAAAGGGGCGAAAAGATACAGAACAGACACGATTTTATGACGAACAGACGGCCTGTCCAAATACAGTATGTCTCCCCATAAAATGGAGGAATAATTATTAGAATTAATATACAGACTTGGAACTTGATAAATCTAAGACTGCTGTGTTAAATGTTTCTGACCCTTATATATTTTAGATACAATGTATCTGCTATTCAGAAAATTATTCCTAGTAAATGAAATATAATTGTATCAAGTGTATTTTACTATGTAATTGTCTGCTAATCTAACTAGTAAAGAAGACTTTTAATATATATATGTATGTAATAGTTTGGCTTTATTGCAGAAGCCTACGCATTGAAAGGTTTTTGTTAAAGGATACTGAAGGGATTTGGCATTGTGATATTTTTGAAAATGTTTTATTTCAAACAAAATGGCAATTTCACGCTCCCGTAGAATCAACATTTATTACACGAAATTCATTTTGAAAATATTTCTGAAATGTCTAGGTCTCTGCAGCTCTCATATAAAATCTTACATCCGAGGCATATACTGACACTTTCAGACATCAAAAAGGACCTTTTGAGCGATTTGACAAAGTTCCAAAAATTTCTTTGTACCCTTGCTCCGTTACGGACCCCTGTGGGATTTGTGTTTATTCCGAGTTCAAATATGTTTTCGTAGATGAAAAAATGACATGTCGTGCTCAAGCGCAGGTATTTTCAAATCGTTAGAAAATGCTGAAAATTGACACCATATTGACATATTTCATTTTCATAACTTCCGGAAATAGCTGTAAGTCGGGTGACATGATTTCAAAAACAAATTCCTCATTCCCTTTAAATGTAACTTATTTACATAAATGTCATTTCATAATACTGAATATTTGAACTGTTGTAGCTCATCAATGTACTTGAGACCTATTTCAGGTGATCATTTTGTGAGCTGTAAAATCATCAGTAACATGTTGAAAACAATATCAGGTGATTTCTGTTATAGCTATAACCTTTTGGAGAACTATACCTCTTCCATATATACATGTTTGATCGAAAGTAAGGCAGTTATTTTGAAATTTGAATTTGAATAGCCTGTGTTACCAGATAACGTATTTTGTTGATAATTTATTTACCTTAAATTAGACCGACATCCAAGCTTAAAAGTTTTCTGAAGGATAGTATAAAATCACGATATAGTTCAACCTGGTTGCGATTGGCTCACAGACCATATCAATTTTATGCGAAGGGAAAATTCTGAATTAATTATTTCATCAGCAATCTTAAAGAGTTTTCTCCCGTATGCTACGGCAGTATGAATTATTTATTTTAAGTGTATTTCACGAGAAATAGAAACATTGTTGACTTTACCTAAGAATGGTTTTATTTGTATTGCTATACGTTCAATGAATTCAGATATCTTGCTACATGCGAAGGTAACTTTACCTTAAGTGGCGGTATATTTTGTAAATATTTGATTATTTGTTTGATGGCGACGTTGCCAGGGCTATGTAATTTTCTCCATGAGGGCAGTGTTACTAAATGGAGGTATAGATGGAAGATATGTAAGTTTCCCATAAGGGTAACATTGCTAAATGAAGGTATAGTTGAAAGATATGCAAGTTTTTTCATAAGGGTAGCATTTCCAAACTGAGGTGTAGTTGAAACTAGAGGTTTTGGAGGATAAATTGTACTTAATCCCTGCTGTGTTACAGAAATCAAGAGCTGGAAATACGTTCCAAAACTATGACAATGTAGTTTTATGTTGGAATAAAAAGGACTTTGCCTAACGGGGTAGCGAGTGGGGATGATTGATGATTGAATTATTTAAATGAATTCATGTGTTGTGTTATTCATTTAATAGATTAAAGTATCCGCTATGTGCAGCGTCGATACGCGCGTTGAATACAAACGTATATATAGAAAGTGTCATTCAGATTTGGGACACTGACCATTCAACACATAAAAAATGATACGAACCACTAAGAGCTGAATAGTAAGGATTTATTTATTTTGCCATACATTTAGATATGTATCAGTCTTTTGTCAACAGTTTAATTAAACAATGCAGAATGTTTAAAATGAATTTAATGCGAATAATAAACAGCTTATTATGTGGCATCTAAATGTGGGTAATAACGCAAAAGGACAGCAGTTTTGTTTGTGGTAAAGACATTGTCGATATATATATACTTTGTTCATTCACTAACACTTATTTTGTTATACAAGCTAAACATATATAACATGTACGATAGATATATCAAATTAATATTTCATGTTAAGTGTTGGAAAGTCAGTATGCCACCAAAGTGCTACACGGCAAACATTTATAGTTGAAATTTTCAAATGAATAATAATTAAATTAATGAAATATATTCGTGTGTTGTGTTCTTATTCATTAGGTTTAAAGAGACTGGGTTAAGGCGTTGGTGCACACAAACTTTCAGCAAAATTCATGAAAGGATTTTAATGAAAAAGATCTTTAAGGTACGGATTTTTATCCAGTTTTAAAGTCGACTTTTCTTATAACATTATCTCTGACTCCTGACAATTATAATGATTTAATTCCAATTTGTATATATGGACCTGGACGAATCCACCTAGATGACGTTGTTCCCACGCTGATGAAATTTTGCCCCTAAATACACCAGAATGTATGATTTTTCAATAGAGAATTTAAGACTAACTCCGATATATCTTTCATCTTTAAAGTTTTTAGCAAATTGAATTTAAAATCTTAGTTATTTTAATTGTTTAACTACTGTACACAAATATAATTCTTGGTGCACAAAGAAGCATCATCTTACATAACAAATGAATAAACTGGTTATCATCCTAACAGGAGGTGGGGGTCGGACTCTGTGTTACATATACAGTGCTTTAAGTGAGCGAACGGAAAATTTACTTGAAAAGGCTGATTGGTCACTTTCAAAATAATATTTAGTGATTTTCAAAAAAAACGTGAATTTCAAAATTCAGAAAGTGATTTTCAAAATTGGATATATTTGACTCAGTTGAGTTCTTATTCAAATAGCGTATTTGATGACCCTATCCTCCTCTTTTTATTTCATGAACAAAATATTAATATTGAAAGTACCGTTTCTTTACATGAATGAAAATACGAAAAATATCTTAAAACAAAAACAAAAAAAACACTGAAACTTTATACATCTAGGTTTCTGTCCTAAGCAGCTGAAGGTTCGACCTCCGAAGTTTGAAATTTATACAGAAGTTGAATCCTTTTTTAATACAAAGTCTGCGAGCCTCTTCAAAGCCTCAGAATTCATTTCACATTCATAAAACTTCAGTTCCTCCGTGAAAGCTACATCAATCAGGGACAAGTTTTGGTACTTCCGTTCTCCACTAACTTTCATTTTGGACGACATTTGCGGCAACGCATGCTCTTCTTTGCAGTGTATAACAACAATAGCAGCTTGCAGATCTTTTAAATCTGAAAATAAAATTGTCTTGAATTCTAGAGAAGTTTCAAAATGTGATAACTATTTAGTCAACTATATCGCGGGCTTAGCGCAAAACGGTTGTAACTTATATGAAATTAAAAAGGAGTTACCACCGTTTTGCGCTAAGCCCGCGATATTGAAGTCAGCTTAAAACAAAAATAAGAAGCTCACGTATATCAGCCGGTCAGGTACTCATTTATGTCGGAAACCTAAGCAGAAGATATAGAGAATCCATCATTGGTCTTCGGTTAAGATCAGAAAATCCCAACCCGAGGGCGCACCGCTCAAGTCTTAAACGAGGCTGAGCCGAGTTTAAGACTTGAGCGGTGCGCCCGAGGGTTGGGATTTCCGATCTTCACCGAACACCAATGATGGATTCTATTTCTCACTTACCACAACAGAAACAATAAAAACAAGCATAAAAATATGAAACTACTTAAAACGCGGGAAATTGGCGTCCGTAAGCAGAAGTGACGTCGTGATATTTCAGTGACGCACAATAACAAAGTTCCGCTTTAGTTTTATCGTTTGTAACGTAACGGTACGTTCTTATCATAAAGTAATGAATTTTGAATCGAGAAATACACTATAAGGAACGGAGAGAAAAGATAAAGGTACCTGATTTTTAATTATTTTACATAAATAATATGTATATTCAGCGTATGAAGGAGTCCGTCACAGGAGTGTGGGATAACCCATGTGAGATAATTACTATTATTGTTATACCAGATTTATATAGCGCCCTTTTTATGATAATCACGTTCAAAGGCGCTTTACATAACATATAGAGAATCCATCATTGGTCTTCGGTTAAGATCAGAAAATCCCAACCCGAGGGCGCACCGCTCAAGTCTTAAACGAGGCTGAGCCGAGTTTAAGACTTGAGCGGTGCGCCCTCGGGTTGGGATTTCCGATCTTCACCGAACACCAATGATGGATTCTATTTCTCACTTACCACAACAGAAACAATAAAAACAAGCATAAAAATATGAAACTACTTAAAACGCGGGAAATTGACGTCCGTAAGCAGAAGTGACGTCATGACATTTCAGTGACGCACAATAACAAAGTTCCGCTTTAGTTTTATCGTTTGTAGCGTAACGGTACGTTCTTATCATAAAGTAATGAATTTTGAATCGAGAAATACACTATAAGGAACGGAGAGAAAAGATAAAGGTACCTGATTTTTAACTATTTTACATAAGTAATATGAATATTCAGTGCATGAAGTAGTCCGTCACAGGAGTGTGGGATAACCCATGTGAGATAAGATTTTCCAGCATTGCTAAAAATAGAGATTTTTCTGTCCGATAAGTGAGAAAAAGGCAGTCACTCAGGGTGCCAAGTCTATCCTCTACTAGTACAGACACTGATCAATCTGACCAGAGGGACAGAGCGAGAGAACGCTCCCAGAACAGAGAGAGAGAGAGAGAGAGAAATCCTTTAGATGCAGGCCTGTTTGGCTAACTTGACGCCTGGTGTATGGCGCCGATACACCCGAAGCCGTCTTCTTGGGTACTGGTTTAGTAGTTATTTGGGAGACACACAAGAGCATCCCGGAAATTTCTAGTGCATGGACCGGGATTCGAACTCCGGACCCTGGACTGACGGTCAAGCGCGTAACCAATAGACCACCGGGCAACCTACTTGACTTATTTCGATGCGAGGCATGAACTCCTTTTAAAATTGCTCTTATCTATCCTGGGCTTTAAATAATGTTCATACCGATTAAGAAATGTATCACTCGAGATGACATAAAAAAAGGCTTTCATTTCCACGAAAAAAAGTGGTAGGTATGCGAGAATCTATTTATTTTGATGTTTCGGAGTTTTGGGGTTAATTCACGAGATACATAAATATATTGATAAATATCTGAGGAACTTCTATCATAATAGTCTATCATATGTTGGTTGGATTTTTTTTCTTTCATGTAAAATGAATAAAAATACTTGAATATTTTTATTTCATTTACTGTCAAGATATAGAAATAACAATAAAGAACATAATGACAGAGGCCTCGCTCAAAGTCAAGTCAAATACTAACATAACCAGGCAAGGCGCGTAAGTTCAGCATACTATATGATTTTGTCTTTATTCTCCGCACCTACATGCGCGGAGTAATTGTGATGGCTCTTTGTGAGTTTAATGTATGTCGTAAATGACGTTTTGGCCTTTTGATTTGCAAAATGTCACTTTTTTTAATTTTTAATGTCTGGTCTGCCTATAATAATGACATCAGATTTAAAAATACAATCGAGAAAAATAATTTTCTTAAGAGCAGGAAAGAAATCAAAGGACAATGTTTTTTTTTCTCCAACCTTCATGAAACCCCATCAGACTGTCTGTTTGCCTATGGTCTACAACAAAGACATCAGTATCGTTATTTCACCTCCTGTTCTATCAGTACTACATACACTGCCTTGTTTGGCGCGGAGTTTCCTTTTGCTGCATCTTACAGCAACTTTCGTACTTGTAATAATTTGCGACCGCCGAAACCTAATGTACCATCAGAAATGTCAAATTTAGACTATAACTGTTAGGAGTATGTGCAAACAAGATACTAGGGTGATGAGCTTAATAAAGTGCGCGTAATAACGTGTAAGGATATAGACTGCAAATGAGGGTAATCTTACTCGTAAATTCCTCTACAGCATAATCTAAGTCCGGCTGTAGTCTTGACCTTGATTGACAAAGTATCATAAGTGGTTTGCAACTATCTATGTCTGCTAACTTCTGTATTTTGGTAATGATGAACTGACTTTGAAATTTCTGTGTAAAGGAAGAAACGAAATTTGCCGCATAACCATCACGATCATAGATCTGCACTGTTTGGAGCGATTCTGAAAATTAAAATAAAAGATATAAGACTAAATAAACATTCTTTTGCTTGAATATCAACTACCTACCCACAAAATTGTCGTCATTACAAATATGAAAGCAAAATGTATGGTTCTAATTCTAAAAGAAGCCTACCACCTCAGTTGTGTTACTTTTAAATCAAATTGACAACAGATAACATAATTATAAATTACAAAACTGTTTATGGCTGAAAATAAAAAGGTTACAAAAACATGTTATTCCAAAGACACAGAAGGCAAAGATCAGTTTTTATATTACTCATTATAAAAGTTATGTATGTTAAATTGGAAATGCATTAACAAAAATGTATGTTATCATAAAACAATTATTCCCTATCTACATACCCAGCCTTTGATGGCCTGGGTTGCAGGAGATATTTTACGGCTTTCCCAGTCATTTATATAATCATTTATATTAGACTCCTAGATATAAACGAAATACAATTGCCAGAAAATACACAATTAAGATATTTTATCATGTAGCAAACAAACATTATAATGAATCAACGATATCTAACACATTTACTGATACAAAAACATATGTATGCAAGTATTATGCGAGTAAGTGAAGAATGTACAATTATTGACCAGTAAGCGAGTGAATATGATCTGACAATCTGATGAAAGAATAAATGCTGGTGGTAATGCTGACTGAATAATAATAATAGGGATGGGAACGAATATTCGAATATTAGAAAATGGGTCGAATATTCGAATAGGAAAATCAAATTCGAATATTCGTAAATTATTGTATAGTTTTTTTTTTTTTCGTTATTTTTCAAAATAAGTATCGTTGATTTTGGGCAATAAAAGCATGCTAATTCTGCAGAATAAAACCGTTTGTTCAGTCGTGTTTGCTTATCGCGTGTCCAATTAACAAGAAAATAGCAATGCATAATTGGCAGGGGCCACCTTTATGGATTCACAGTTTGCAACAGGCGTAAATGTGTCAGATGCATGTGAAAATTTTTCCAATTAACAAGAAAATTGCATAATTAGCAGAGGTCATCGTTACGATTAACAGTTTGCAACAGGCGTAAATGTGATGCCTTTTATCTTTTGTTCATTTTTATTGGCGCCTGTTTTATGTAACAAATTTTACAATTATTTTTTTTTTCGAAAACAATACCAGACTTGTAGATATTGTCGATCTTTCTACAATATTTTGTACGACATTTCAGACCGTCCGCAGAATCGGTTTTCATCCGCAATCGGTCGTATTCGAAATAAATTTCGAAGTAGTTTATAATAAAATAAAGATATAACATATGATTGATAAATAAGATCATGTTGAAGAAGGTTTAAGGACGCTCGCTACAGTTTCGTATTTTTTTCTCAATAATAGATTTTGATGAAATTTTTTTTGTATTAAAAGATCATGTTATGATGTATTGAAAAATGAAATAAAAATACTAGGTCACCAGCTTTGTTTCAATTTAATTTGCCCCTAGATATGGTGCTATTTATAACATTTTTCAAAATTTCTATAATCCTAAAATATATTTCAGTAAAGTACAATAATCAGCATAAATTTGATATTTAACCCTTAGCCTGCTGGCGGCAAATGATTCTGCCTTTGCGACCAGTGTAGACCAAGATCAGCCTGCACATCCGTGCAGTCTGGTCATGGTCTGCACTGTTCGCTATTCAGTCAGTAAATTTTGAATAATAAGTGGTACTGTCCAAATTGAAAGATGGACCAGTCCATTACAGTCCATAACTCTGGTGTTACTTGAGCAATCTGTCTGAAACTTGATGGGCCCCATAACCTCATAGTGGTGAACATGTATATGAAGTTTGTTTGAAAAAAATCTAAAATAAGGATTTTTTTTTTTTTTTTTTTTTTGGGGGGGGGGGGGGGGGGGGGTGGTGTCAGGGGGAGGTGTGTGATCAAGGTAAGGGGGTGACCAGTTGTGGGTATACAACTTCACATGTTTACAATAAATGTTCATGGAAAAGAATGAAAGAAATTTAATGAAATTCTACCAAATGGTAAGTTTATTATGTACAAATATGTGGATTTTTATACAATTAAAGGGCAATAACTCTTAATTTACAAAATAAATCCGAATGAAATTGTGTGTACACAACCACATTATGGTGATCTAAATTCTGTTTAAGTTTCATAGTTCTAAGTCAAATATATCAAAAGTTATGATGCAGAAATTGCCATATTTATAGTACCCTATATAGTTAATACTAAAAACTTCTAAGGGCCATAACTCTGGTGTTACTTGGGCAATCTGACTGAAACTTGACGGGCCGCAAGAACTCATAGTGGTGAACATGTATATGAAGTTTTAAATAAATATTCCCAACCATTTCCTAGATATGGCTCCGGACGGACGGACGGACGGAAAGACGGAAGGACGGACGGAAAGACGGACGGAAGGACGGACGGACGGACGGACAACGCCAAAACTATATCCCTCCGACTTTCGTCGGGGGATAACAAGAGCTGTCACTAATGGTGACAAATGCCCCCGCAGCACCTTGACCTTTGACCTGGTGACCCAAAAGTCAGTAGGGGTGGTGTACTCAATAAGTACTATCAGCATGTGAAGTTTGAAGGTCCTGGGTCAAGTGGTTCGCATGTAAAGTGCCTTCATGCAAAAAGTTAACGTTGGCCCCTATGACCTTGACCTTTGACCTGGTGACCCCAAAGTCAGTAGGATTGGTGGACTCATAAAGTACTATCAGCATGTGAAGTTTGAAGGTCCTTGGTGAAGTGGTTCGCGAGTAAAGTGCCTTCATGCAAAAAGTTAATGTTGGCCCCTGTGACCTTGACCTTTGATCTGGTGAACCCAATGTCAGTAGGAGTGGTGTACTCAATAAGTACTATCAGCATGTGAAGTTTGAAGGTCCTGGGTGCAGTGGTTCGCGAGTAAAGTGCCTTCATGCAAAAAGTTAATGTTGGCCCCTGTGACCTTGACCTTTGACCTGGTGACCCCAAAGTCAGTAGGGGTGGTGTACTTAATAAGTACTATCACCACGTGAAGTTTGAAGGTCCTGGGTGCAGTGGTTCGCGAGTAAAGTGCCTTCATGCAAAAAGTTAACGTTGGCCCCTGTGATCTTGACCTTTGACCTGGTGACCCCAAAGTCAGTAGGAGTGGTGTACGCAAGAAGTATTATCAGCAAGTGAAGATTGAAGGTCCTGGGTGCAGTGGTTCGCGAGTACAGTGCCTTCATGCAAAAAGTTAACGTTGGCCCCTGTGACCTTGACCTTTGACCTGACGATCCCAAAATCAGTAAGGGTGGTGTACTCAATTAGTACTATCAGCAAATGAAGTTTAAAGGTCCTGGGTGCAGTGGTTCGCGAGTAAAGTGCCTTCATGCAAAAAGTTAACGTTGGCCCCTGTGACCTTGACCTTTGATCTGGTGATCCCAAAGTCATTAGGGGTAGTGTACTCAATAAGTACTATCAGTATGTGAAGTTTGAAGGTCCTGGGTGCAGTGGTTCGCGAGTAAAGTGCCTTCATGCAAAAAGTTAACGTTGGCCCCTGTGACCTTGATCTTTGACCTGGTGATCCCAAAGTCAGTAGGGGTGGTATACTCAATAAGTACTATCAGCATGTGAAGTTTGAAGGTCCTGGGTGCAGTGGTTCGCGAGTAAAATGCCTTCATGCAAAAAGTTAACGTTGTGACTAACGAACGAACGAACGAACTAACTAACTAACGAACGAACGAACCGACGGACAGTTGAAAACTAATATGCCTCCCTTCGGGGGCATAAAAAAAAACATTGAACGGCATCTCACATTAGCTAAAATCTTTCTGCAGATTTGGAATATATACGTACTTTTTTCCTTGTCTGGTGTAATGGGAATACTTTTGTCCATCTGTTCCAGCAGAGAAGCAACATTGTATTCTAAAGCCTTGATCTTTGCTTTGGTATCCTACGTAATATATATATCATTTGATAGTCTTACAGACAACATAATCAATTTCAGATGAAACAAGCAACCGGAACCGTATCTACACGGTACATGTACTAGATAACGAAAAATCCACGCTAAACGTTGCGTGACCACAACAACGTCCCAGATAAGTAAGAAGAAAAACAAGCATATGCTTTATTGCATTGTACTTGATGTCGGAGAAATATTGATAAAAACACTTAAGACTTTGTATAATCACAAAACTATCGAAAAGCGCTTTTATAATTAAAAACTATTTCCTGCGGAACCAGGAATGGAACCCGAATTGAAATAGCAACATCAAATAGCAGCGACGAAGTTTGACTGAATACCAATTGTTTGTTACACTCCTTCAGACACGCGTCTGTAACTAAGTAAAAATTTGATTTTAATTAGAATTTCAATTTAAGCCAAATAGATTTGGATTATATGGATTATCTGGAATGATATTGGACGATTTGTATGTCATTGAATATCAAGCATCATATCAAGAGTGCGAAAAGAGTCCCAAAAATAGCATTGGAACAAGAAAAATGAAACTTAAAACTCATCATTACATAATAATAAAATCGTTGGAAAATGTTATACAACTTCTTCGAATAACACAAATAGTACTTACTTGAGTGAAACTATCAGTGAAATATAATTTAAGCGCGCATATTGTTAAATCCTGCAGCAGCCCAGGGCCTTTTATTGACATAACAGTTCGTCGACGATTTTAAACTTGCCATGCAGTCAATCAAAACTACAAAACCTTAGAAACTCAAATCAATGCCTCAGAAAGCTATAAAAATAAGATAGAATCAGTTAGAATCACTCGCGACTGATTTCAAAATACGGCCAATGAGGAACATATAATGTTCTACGGCAAACCTGAAGCAAAGGAGGTGAAATAGAGCTTTGGGATGAAATTGCCAAAATATATCCTTGGTGTATCCACAGAGACGTCGTCTGGCATCAAAATGATAAGAGGACATCAAGTAAAAAATAATAATTCACCACTACGTGTCAGTATGTCGCGTAACCGTGACAACCGTCCAATCCTGAATCTGTAACTTACATTGTCCTAGAATAATGTGTACCAAGTGCATTAAAAAGGAAACGTGGAATTAGGTAGTTAAGTCACTTTCAGTCGTAAATATTACCTGGCATACGAAGACAAGGTTACCAAAGTGATAAAAAATATTCATTCATTATTTCACCTCTATATCTCTTTAGATATCGTAAAATATATAAATTGTTAAATCCGAACATTTCGAACGAGCAATGATCTGGATTGCCATACATCGCAGTTTTAGTCTTGTGGTCTTAGGTTTCTAGTCGGTCTATACATTTCCATAATATCACTTTTATACGTAGGGAACTTATCGTGTAGGGCCTTAAAGGTGTAGGTCAGAACCTTGTATTGTATCCTGTATTTAACTGGTGGCCATTGGAGCTCTTTTAGTACGGGTGTAATATGACTGTGAAGGGACGTCTTATCATAACGCGAGATGCCGGGTTCTGGACATAATGCATTTTGTCCAATGTGATGTATGGAATAACACTGGACAAGGCTTTACAGTAATCTTATCGTAGGGGACCCAGGCAATGGACAAGGGACTTCGTGGCATCACTTGTGATATACCGTCTGATGTGACCTATTCTGCGTAGTTGTGCATATCCAGCACGGCACACATAGTTGACTTGCTCTTCCATATCCACATTGGTGTCTAATACTGTACAAACATTCCTAACATATTTTGTTCATTTTATCACAGTGGCACTGACCTTCACCAGATATCTACAATGTGCTTTGAGTTAGGCTTTAAGTTAGGCTTTGATGTGAACAACAAAACGTCTGTTTTATCATCATTGAGCTTCTGCGTGTTGCAATACATCCACGAGACAATTTCGACCGGACAATCCCAAATGCGGCACAATATCTCACTTCTGTAGGCTTAAAGGATATGTTTAACTGAGAATCGTCAACGTAAAAATGATAAAGCAGTCCATGAAGTCTGCATATGGCATACAATGGTTTAGAGCACATTATGTAGTTATTTGGATTCAGTACTGATCCTTGGGGCCGAAATACGTCGACGACTCATCATCAACGCACACAGTTTGAAAGTGGTCACTTAGATATGACGACATCCATGCATGTGGTTTGTTTATGACTCTGAAATGCTGTAAAAGTGTTTTGTGGTCAATAGTTTCGAAAGCTGCAGACAGAAATAGTAGCACGTGGACTTTTACAGAAATTTGGTGGAGACCCAGACGATGTCGTTCCGTACCTTTATCAAAAATGACTCAGTTCAATGAAACTATCTGGATGCGGACAGCTGTCTCTCATGAGGTTTGTTTTCACTCAAATGCCGGTGGTGAACGCCAAGAAGAATAAAAAGACTCAAATGCCGTTCAAGACGCGCATCTACTACCTTTTCCAAGAGTTTTTAAACGAAAGAGAGATTGGACACAGGCCTGTAGTTTTTGAGAATATTTGGTCCAAAACCTGGCTTCTTAAGGAGATGTCTTCTCCTCGCACTCTTAAACTCTTTTTGTAAATAACCTAGCTCCATTGATGTATTTATATTGTTTGTAATCAATGGCAGTAGTTCGTTAAGCCGTTTCTTCAAACGCAATGTTAGTAACGGATCAAGTTCACATAAAGTGTTTGGAGACTTTAATATGATTTGTTTTACCTCTTCTTTCGTTGCAGGAGCCAAAATATCAAAACAATTGATTACATCCAGATGCTTTGAACAATATAAGTCTATTGAATCACAATCAGTCAATACCATATGTACATGTATATTACTTATTGTTGGTGGATTTTTATTGCGACTGCATTCGTATAGTTTTCAAGTCTCCTGTTATATTCAAACTAAGATAGTAAATAAAATTGTATGGATGGTATATAATCATGCAGATTTCCGTTTTAATATAAAGCATTTTAATGGAGAATCTTAAAATACAAAAGTCTCAAAATGTCTTCCTTTTTCTATAAAATATGTTTGAAATTTAAAAAAAAACTGTATGTTTAAATGGAGGACTTTCTATCAACATTATTTTTCTTAAAGACGCTTATTAGTTAGTGTGAACACTGTTATTAAATGTGTTATTTAGCTCAGTAGAACTGTTTTTGTTTCCAGTGGGAAAGTAATACATACGACCATTTAGTGTCCAAATTAACTAAAATTCACTTCTGGCATCTGCCATTCGTAGTTAATGATAAAATTTGGTTTCGATCAATTCAGGAATGACTGCTTCGATTACATCCGACAAATGCATACCAGTGCCTGAATGTTTCTATAAAATTAGCTGAATAGCTTGCGTTTTCTTGTTTTGATATTAACCATTATGCAAAGGTCTTTTACATTATTTGTTAGCATCATCAAAAGGTACAATGATGTTTCTTCGATACTTGGAATACCTGACAGAATATATTCATACATGTTAAGTGGCCTAATAAAATTTTTGTTAAGTATTATGCCCTTTAATTTTTGAGAGTACTTAGTGACATTTACCAAAAATGAAGAATATACCTGAATTTTAAGAGCCACAGTATCTTCGTCATTCTTTTTGCCACTGTTTCGTGACTTTGGGCTTGTTTCTTCCTCTCTATTCATATTTTTGGTATTTTGCCTTGCTTTTTGGTGATAAAAAGAAGAAACAACAGGCCATGTGCTTAGACTTCCCAGTTTAAAACCGGTTTCGCCGTCAACTTTTGCTTTCATTTGCTTCAGGTGTGACATCCATTTACTGACTTGCTCGGAATGTGCCTAAAACAAGAAAACTCTTTAAAATAGATGGTTCAATCTTAGGTTCTTTACAGTATTGTTTTGTGGTACGTTTTAGTGTCTTGGTGGAATGAGTATATTTACCTCTAAAAAGCGAAAATGTTATTTCAATTTTATTTAAAACAGATAATTTTGATTGGTAGATCGACTAATGCTGTTTCGTTTTTTATCCATGACTTTCAGCAAGCTATATGTGAGACTACACACGTACACATTTAGCACACAAGAATGACACGAATCTACACCATGCCAAAAAACGAGAAGAAAAGTTAACTTTAAACATTCCATACCATAGATCATTCTATCTTTACACATTACACTGGTTTTTGGTTACTATCCCTGCCAAAAATTGACGAAGTTCAATGAAACTTGGACACACTGTTTAACTATCATTTCGTTTTAATAAAACATATCATCGATAATAATCGGGCGTACATTCCATTCAGCCGAATAGTCACATTTTGCTTAAGTTACATATAATTCCGTTATATTTTAACATACATTAGCATTACATACTATTAATATAACAATAACTCCTATAGATATAACAGTAACTCCTATTGATGTAACGATATAGGCACTCAGCCAATCAATATACTGGTTGGGAACCAGTTTCCGGACAGGACCAGTTTCCGGACACATGTAATATCCGCTTTATTTCGTTGTTCTTCACGTAATTGTTTCATATATTTAGATGTTTGTTCTTCATGTCTACAACAAACCACTATATTACAAGGCTGTATAATGTTAGGTTTTATGATGATAACTCACCTGTGTTTACAAAACAACTTTATGTCTTAACGGGGCATAAAGATAGCATTGCGCATGCGCAGTAGTTCACACTTGACGGGGTATCGAGTGGGGAAGAAATAATTAAACTACATATTGATTGTCTGCTGATAACATGTGCTACTTTTAATTTCACGGTAATAGTTACATAAAATGCAGGTCTGTCGTTCTTTGCAATAATTTTATTCTATATCTTTTGGAATTAACAAGAATTCGTGTTAGACGAAATTCGAGTTTTTTTTATTGACATCCTCGGTTTGCTTTCGTAGCTGCTACTGAACATCGGGTTATCTTTCGTGTGCATTTTTAAAAAGATTAATGATAACGAAATATGTAAAATAGTTTAATTACTTTTTTCGATATCAAATTAACAGCAGAACACCGTCAAAATATTTGTCCGGCTACTGGTTTACCTCACGGGGAAAATAGCGTCTCTTAGTGACCCCATTTTAGGCCCCATAGAACCCGTATTTTACGTCACAACGCGATGCTGATTACAACATCGGCTGCGGAAGGAGCTTAAGTTTGTGCAGTGTGGGCTTCATATATGTCAAATATTTTTTAGGGAATAATGGAGCCGAAATATGAAAATGTGTCCGGAAAATGGTTCCCATCCAGTACCGGTTACAAAATCTGTAAGTATTTTTACACCATATTTGTAACCTGAAAATATCTAAATTGACCAAAATAGCCTGCATAGTTTACCAATGGCACAGTGGCGTAGTGATAAGTTCTCCGACTTTCACGCACGTTACCATGGGTTCGATTTCAATTCAGACTGTTTTCATTAATTCGATATAATGTCATTTTATCGATACTGTTTTTATTCTTACAACATTTTATCAAATATATCTAACACTTTTGGTAATAAATTGTAGGTAGAAGAATGTCAAAAACTTGTGTATTTCTTTCAATAAATGAACAATAAATCACGATAAGTGCGACAGTTTTCCTGCATTCTAAGTTTACAGATGAAATTTAAAAAAAATGAAAATGGTCAAACAGGTGTCTCGAACTCACATCCCCGAGATTGGTAGCTGAACGTTTTGTCAGCACAACTATAATCTGCTTATATATACAACATGGTAATAAAGAAATGTTTATATTTTATTTGGTTTTCAATATTTATATTTTTAATTAAGTTTGGGCACCGAAAATTTATTTACGGAAGCATACGGAATATTCTTGAGTGACAGTTCAATAGTTTTGGACAATACTAAATAATCCTCAATAGATAAAAAATTACATGTAGATAGGTTATTAAACTGGGGTAAAACCAAGACACCAGTCAAGAGTGAATTGAGGTGGAGATCCCCTGATAATAGTCATAACATTTAATCCAGGCATCACCTTTAAATTAGACTTAATAGTTTTGTTAGCTACAGGCTTATTCCCAGGTGTATAATTTTGCTGAGCAGGAATTCAAAATGTATTTATATAATGTCTGAAATATCCAAACATATTATTTAATTAACTAGTTCAATAGTCAGATTTTAAGATGCTGTAGAAATCACTTTCACCTTTAACAAGATTGAAATCTATGGCCTGGCCTGGCCTGGCCTGGCCCGGCCCAGTCGAAAATTGGGCTCATCGGGCCAGGCCAGGCCAGGCCAGAGATTAGAACATGCCCTCTTAGGCAGGAGTATTTGATACACTTAACAAATCTGCTATAACATTTGCTGTCTTCCCGTTATCTTTAAAATAACTGACCTATAGAGCTATGCATGATTTATCAAAAAAATGAATTAGATCTACCACTCTTATAACCTTTCTAATTTACAAAGGTCACAAAGTTAGATTTATTAATCGAACGGATTCTATTATAATGGCACAAAGGTTTACCATAGACAAAACACACAAATGTAAATTTTCATCCTCGTGCCAGTCGTGGTACTTAAGGATATTCTGCAAATTGAAATTAGAAATTCATGTAAACAATCAGAATCCTCGAAACAGCATTGGAAATGCAAGGACACAAAAAATAAATGATAAAAGTTGAAATGATATATCTGTAGGTAAATTTGCGAGCATGAAAGCTACGCTGAACCCTATCTCCACAGTGCATTGAAAGAAAATGAGTGAAAATTTTCGGTGCAAAATTTTGGTATCGTATGCAACTCAAACTGCTACAAAATATGTATTTTCAAATCAAAGAAATGCCAAAATAATGCATACGAGCGTTACTTTTTCAAGAAAATATCGTTAAACATTCTAATGCGCAAAACACGTGCACAGTTTTTCTAAAATATTTCGCCGCCATGTTTATTTCAGGGAATTAAATATATGATTGTTCTTTTACCTCAGATTTCCTTACTGAAATATATATATGTCTCCTTGTTAATGGCTAGGGGTATCCATTTAGTATAGTTCTGCACTGTCCGATCTCCTTGATCTGTTACCGATCCTTTGCTTTTAAAGAATAAACGCAATGTATAAACATAGTTTTTCGCTTTACACAACTCTCTTGGACAAGAAAGCCTTTTCACTTAAAATTTGTAAGCATCCGCTGGCAAAATATTAATGAAAGATCGGAACTTTTTCAAAAACAAAGTTCAATTTCAATCATTTTCAAAAACTGGAAATGTTGCACATTGTGTTGAATGTATAAATAAAACAAAAATCCCCAAAATAAATCATTTTAGAACTATTCCGGGAACTAAACGTTTCAGCCGAACAACGCATTTCAAGAAGACACAAAACTGACTTCTCTTTGTAAACAATGTCAAAGTTCACCTGAGGGAAATCGCTGAAAAAGTAGAAGTGCTTACTAAGTTACAAAGCAATTTTAAAGAAGCACCACAAAATAACTGTATTCTTTTGTATTTCCATGATGGTAATTATACATGATTTGCATGAAAAATATGAGATATACAATAATTTAGTTTCAAATTGCAGATAAAATTGTGAAAACACATTTATTTGGGAAGGGCCTAAACTGTCCACCTGAAAACTTGTAGTATAGCTGTATATTACCTGTATTATAGGAATGATTTTCATGAAGTTTTTGTGGTGAAAAGAAGTAGGTCACTAGGTCGTGGTGGGTCTTTTTGTTTACATTTCAACCATGTGAAATTAAAGGCATGTGCTATCACGAGACTCCCATGCATTTTGAACTTCGTGGTGGATAAACTGAATTTACTTTAAAGTATGGTGTCTCAGGTGAGCCAGTTATCTGTTAATTTTAGAGAACATACATTAAAGAAGTGGTTATGAGATATTATGCATGTGTACGAACATTTCAAAGTCTGCTCTATATAAACGACGACAAAAAACAAGTGTGCATTCAGCAAAAAGCTATTATTTTCAGGTGTATACTGGACACTGATCCCAATGTTCGTAATTTTCAGATGAAGAACTCGTGATCCTTGGTTTCGTAGACAGTGTAAGAACTGGACCGCTGCTTCCGCTGTTAACATCGCAGTAATGTAAAGTCAGTGTCCATTTCTATGCCGGAATTGCAATACACATTTATTATCAGTTTTAAATCTATGAAAGTGTAAAAAAAATCATTCTTTAACGAAGAGCCAAGATACAAAAAAGTTACTTTTGAGATATTTCTGATTTTAATCATCAGGTTTTCGTGCGAAAGGTTCAACTGATTGCATTTTGTTTCAAAACTTCTAAATGTTTCGTAGTTATCTACAATTGTATACAAATTGTATTACCCCCTAACATATTTGGCTATACATTTTTTTTCTGCGATTTATTCTCACTGTGTTTAAACATTCTGCATAAATTCACAAATTGTATAAAACATGGATAAATCAAAATTGGTTAGTTTACGACGCAAACATCTAATAAGGAATCACTATACACATCCGGCACAATAATAACTTGTCCCGGACCAGTATGCGGAAATACAGTGGCCCGATGTTTCAAGATTGTCTAAAATATTTGCATATGTCGTGATAAACCAAATATTTCGATTGTTTATACAATCTATAAATATACAATTACTTATGTGTGAAACAGTTACGTTTAGTAATTTCGGTAGTAATCGCAGAATGTGCCGAAAATTCCATTTCCGCTGAATTTTCCGTGAGAAAAGCAGCGCATAAGTACATCAATTCCAGTATAATAAATTAAACCTTTATTAAACTTGCACAGTCATTGAAACGAATTTTGGATCTTTGCTAAATCTTGTTCACTTTAAGTCTGAGACTTGACTTACAAGTTTGGTACACCATAGAATCTACATAGAAAACATCTTGTCCACACATTGCACTACTTTTATGTATGCTGAAAATAGCAACATGTATTTTCGTTTTAATACATGCAGTGGTCAGATTTGAAAACAGATTTTGTAATAAGTTTAGTTCTATTCAGTAAGACAATTCTCCTATGCATTAATTGAAACTTTGAACTAACTTTTGCCATTCATGAATTTTTGATAAAGTAATTGAAAAGGATTTATATATGTAACCGAAAATTTGGAAAATTACAGGTAAAATATCTACTCTGTTTATTTCCAAATTTCAGTTTTACTTTATATACAGCTAATTTTTGTTGAGGTCTTGCAAACTGAGCTGCCTTTGTGCTAGACTAAGTATGGAACAGCTGCATTTGAAAGCTTTGGTTCACTATATTTTCACACCGCAAATGAAATAGAAAACGTGGAAACTCCACAGGCTGCTCAACCCAACAAAAACGAAAATGTTGCAGGCTCGGTTTGATTGAGCCTGTTCATGGACGGTAGTGGAAATGCATGCTACCGTTTGAAGGTCACTCTAAATTCAAGATGGCGGAAGTATCTTAAAAATGACGTCATCGAGTCACATATAAAAGTAGGCATTTATTTTGCATTGAACTTTTTTTGCTAATATTCATGTATAATAAACTAATCGAAATTTCTAACGCACCATCGATTATTTTTGCAATATACTTAACACTTATGAAATTTCTCATTCGTTTAGCTAAATGTGTAGTCAACAATATATCATTTCTATAAATAGAAAATAGAAAACAATTCGAAACTGATCAGTTTTGGGATCACGAAAACAAACGGACAATTTTCATCACAATGAGAAACAAATAAGTATGTACATTTTAGCCATATTTATGTAACTGATAAATGCTTTACCTTTAGTGTGTCGTACAGGTCACGAAAATTCGCCTCCATTTTCAGAAAAAACCTTATCATAAAAAGATGTCACATGATAATGCAGTTCAACACAACTGTTCTCCAGATTTAATTTCTACTATAAGTTATAACTACATTGAATTTCCCTTGTCTTTCTTGGTGGCATAATGTATAGGTTAATAAATGGGAGAGCGGTGCCTTTGAGTGATAATGGCCTTGGCAAGGTGATAATAGCCCGAAACAAATAATAACAAATATTGATTATGCCTATCGCATACCAATGTGTGGTTTTATGAATACGATATATGAATCTACCTGTAACTATATGTAATGAATCGCCGCTGTTATGAAATAGTCATAGGACAAAATGGGGAACTCTGAAAGTCAAGGTAAGGGACTACATATAATGTATTTTTTTGATTTTATAGTTTTAAAACATGATTAAAACATTAACTTTACTTTGTTTTATGCTAGACATGTTCTTTTATGAAAAACACAAAAAAAAATGTGGACGACACTGCCATTTACTCAAGTTGTGTTGACTTAAGAACATTCTTCCTTCTCCTCGCAGTGATTGATCGGAGGCTGCACCAGACTGTCCAGAGTAAAATATGTCTCTTTGGCAAAGGTAATATGTATAAAAGGGGTAGTTATGCAAATTGCCACAGAGCATAAAGAAGTAGAATGGGCCATGGTCTCTTTTTCGAAGATATATCAATCTAACGTATTATTGTTATTATTAAAATATTAGCCTATTCGATTCGATACACAGCTTGTACATGTTTGTCCTTGAAAACAGCGAGTACATGATCTTGCAAGAGTACGAGGTGTACAGGAGTATATTAAACATTGTTCAGTTGGCAATTAATTTTTTGCTCGCCAGAATAAGTGAAAAGATCGTCATTATCTTTTTTTGAAGTTGAACACAGAAGTAAAAATTAGTAAAAAAAATGGATGCAAATGGGTGGATGCAAATTTTAATAGAGTAAAAAAAGACTGGTATTTTACGGAAAGAAAAAATGTTTCGGCTGGCATTACCGAATGATTTTACGGAAAGTAAAAATATTAATGTTTCGGCTCGCATTACCGTAAAATATTCATGAATGATTTGAACATTGTATCTATATGTTTTAAACCTGTTTCTAGATATTGCTGCTCTGGTGGACAATAAAAGTTGACAAAATGATAGATCAGGGTTTTTTTTATTATAATTGAAAGCGGCGGTCCAGTTATAAATGACTAAAAATTCAACGCTCTATGACTGCTTTCTGGACTTCTTACCAGTTATTATCATGTCAAACAGAGAGAATGGTTTCAGATAAATCTGAATCAGCTACATTCGGATCAAGAGTCAGTCACGCTATTAAAGGGACATGCCTCCATATAAAAAGCAAAATTTAAAAAAAAATGAAATAAAACAGATACATTCTAGAAATTGAAAAGGATAAACAAGCATTGTTTAAATATATATTTCAAAAGTATAATTATATAAAGTATAGCTAAATCCTCCTACTTTTAGCTTGACATACGACAAGATTCATTTCTTCTATCCATTGATTGTGTATTTACAGGTACTGTTTCCCTTGTCCACCTCATATAAATTTGCATATGGCCATGGCATTCTTACGTCATTCGTGTCATACGTCACAAATTTGTTTCGAAGAAATTTAAATTTTCTTGCATTCACATCTTTGAAAACTGATATTGTAAAAGGAATTAGATATGTTGCGGACTGGAAATACCTCAATAAAGATGCTAAAATACAGGTTGTTTTTGAACCATGCGTTTGGAAATGATGTTTAATTTAGCAAACCATCGTTTCAAGTGCAAGGTGCGATACTGGTGCCTGAATTTCATCGATGTTTGAAAAGCTTGTTTGTTTACAATTTATTCATCGCACAGGGATCCGTCACATGCTATGATAGAGGGGGAAAATTTTATGATAGAGGGGAAATTTGTTTTAAATGTTTTTGTTTTAGATGAAATTCAAGAACTTATATGTAAAAAAATAAAATCACCCATAAAAACATAAACAGAGGCAAGGGGGATAACATGGTCAATTTCAATCATGTCTCCTACGTTCTTGTACCCCATGCTATCGCGCCACACATTGGATATATCCGACTATGCGGAAAATTATTGCTTAAACTAATTTTTCTGACGTTAAAGATAAAAATTGAACAAACTGGATTATACGATTTTTCACTGGATTTATTGATATTTTAAATAAAGAATCAGGAACTGTATTTTTATTGGAAGGCGAATTACGATTGAACAAGATCTGGTCTTTTGGGCTGTTCTATTTAGACATCTTAAAAGATCGATATCTCGACATATATTTTGATTTTCTGGTAGTCATGGAAAGCAAACTGTAAAAATGTAAATAGAAGAACCGAATGCTATTGTTTGTGCTTCTTGCAAATGTTCAAAGAATCGCTAGCGCGGTACATGGATTTGCAAGAAAGTTTATCATATGTTACAATTCCTGCTGAATCGTATATATTCGTTGCAGTGATGCTTTCTTTTGTACTTGAAGTGTACTCAAGACTTACTTAGACTACAAATCATTGTACCTTTACTTCATGTTACAGTGTAGGTCCCTAGTGCATTTAGGATGTATAGACTGTTCAACTTCGTTTAATATTCGTTTTAATTAGGAAAATGCCATTTCTGATTTTTAGAACCTCCAACACCAACGAAGCCAAAACCGAAGCTGCATACCGATCCTTGGAGAACACATCAGTCTGTAAGTAAACTTTATTGTGCATATCACTTATCGTGCAACAAATAGGTTTAATTAATCCCCTACTGGTTCACCGGAGGGGACTATAGGAATGCCGTCCGCCGATCCGTCTGTCCGTCCTCAAATCTGGATCCTGCAATCACTTGAAAAGTATTCAAGCTTGGTTTATAAAACTTGATATGTGTATAGAGGACAATATGTAGATAATGCACGTATATGACTTATGCTTGTAGGTCAAAGGTCAAGGTCACTATTGAAGGTCAAGTAAAAATTGTTTTCGCTCAATACCTTTTATATGCATTGATGGATTATCTTAGTAGTATACACAAACGGTCCCCTGATGAGACAGTGTGTCAACACATGATCTATGCTTGTCGGTTCAATGTCAAGGTCACTGTGTAAGGTCAAGTGAAAATTTGTTTCTGTCCCATAAATTTTAATTGCATTGAAGGAGTTTTTTATTACTAAACAGAAATGTGGCCCGTGGTTAGACTATTTGTAGCGCACTTGACCCATGGTTGTCTGTCAAAGGTCAAGTCACTATTGAAGGTCAAGTAAAAACTTGTTTCCGCTCCATAACTTCATGTGCATTTGTGATGCCGTAAAATTATAGTACGTTAAAGGTATAATGGCACTATGGCATTACTTATTATGTCCAAATGATAAAACACAGTTCCAGATTATCTTCTTTATTTTTCTTCGGTGGAGAACCACACAGTCAACAAATAACAATTTTCACACGGTTATCCGTATTATGTAACAATTAGAAAAAAGGTTTAAGTATTAACAATTCTAGTGTTCTAGTGGAAAACCACGATGTTTCTATTTGGAAATCCAAAGTTATTCTCTCAAACTTGCTGTCTTCAAAATATACTCGCTCTCAACATCTAATAACTGACCAATTAAAATGACCCTTATTGTGAATGTAATTAACAGTATGAACCAATCAAATTCAAGAAAGCGTACATGGTAATAAAATTACAAGTATTTAAAGTATTAACAAGTTTTGACAGCAATCAACACCTTATCAGTTAGGAAGTCTTAACATTTAAATTATCCAGACGTCACAATGACCTTATCATAAATACATTTAGAAACCTTTTAGCACATTCTGGACTATTAAAGATTAAAGTGCATAAATGTGTCAAAGTTGAGACAACAATAAAGTTTTGACAAGTGTCATAAAAACAAAAAATTGAAAGAATTGCAACTTATACATAATTAGATATTTTACACTTTTTTCTTTTATCTGGTCTTTTACAAAAGTTATTAAATTTCTGTATTGAATCTTCATCGTATACTTTTTTATTCAGATTATTTTTCTACAAAAGAATTATACCGATTTTCAGCTGCACAACACATTGATGGATTCTGCTCACAGATGTTCCCCAACATAGTGTCCTGTACATGATCTATGCTTGTAGGTAAAGGTCACAATTGAAATTTAAGTAAAACATTTTGTTTCTTAGCTCCTAATTGCCCTGAAGCATTCGAAGTCTTAACACTGTTGCCAACAAACACATGGGACGAACACTAACAAAGTTTTATACCAATAGGCGACTTCTGTATTGCCACTGCGATTCTCAGTCACTTGTTTTCATATGGCTTTAAGTTACTATGACCGAAACTTTATAGCCAGATGAATATAACCTCTTAAAACTTTACGTACTTTGGCGAGATTTTGTTATTCGGTCAGACGTAAGATATTAATTTCTCTAATTCTACGAGAACAAAAAGAGCTCCTGTGTCGGTCGGTATTGCCGAAAAAAAAATCATCCCGGGGAAATTCTTTTAGAAAAACTTTTTTTAAAATATCTATTTCGATTTAGTTTTCACAGATTTCCCAATAAATAAAGAAGAAAGTCCTAATGCAGGAATTGCAGGAATTAAAGATAATCTAAACGTAAAAGTTCACAAGAAAATACTATTAACTTATTCGCACCATTATTTAAATCTAAGGCCTCACCAAATTAAATAGTTGTTCATCGGATTTGCCGCTCGTATATTTTCAGAAACACAAAAAAATATTTTTTTGTTTGTTTTTGGCTTGTGCTCGCCCCATTGAAAAATACTCAATCAAAAATTATTTGGTGCGCTACTTTTTACGGACGTAAAAGTGTATAGATGCTTATAATTCCAGTCCTAGATTGTTCTCAAATGGATTTTAATCAAAATAAATACATACTACGCACACATCGTCTATAATAAATCATAACACTTATATTTAGTTGCATTAAAGTTGTTTCCCCTTTATGCAGTTACGCCATTTTCTTCAAATGTTTACCAAATTACATGCTACAAAAATCGATTTATTTCATTGAAAACTGGATGAAGAAAAACGTACTAATTTATTTGATAACATCAATCTACATTATTTTGGTAAGGGTAAATACTTATTGATACATGTCACTTATCTGTTTTCTGTTTTTCCTGTCCAAATGATCAGCATTTAGGGTTGGGAAACTAGCTGTCTTACACAGGCAGACATATGTAGGATCATTTTCCTTGCCTGTTACGTTCGAGATAGATCGTGGTGAAAAATAGATTTGGCATTTGTTTTTATAGTTTATGACGTCATAACAGTGCAATTACAAATTGCTTGGCATATATGTTCCCCATAATCTGCGACATGTCATGCGCAGCACCCAGAACAGTAGCTCAAAGGTCAAGGTCACACTTGGAGATCAAAGGTCAGTAGGGCTTATTTCCTTTCCTGTCCATAACTTTGTCTTTCATCAAGGGATTTTAATATTAGTTGGTAGAAATATTCTCCTGGATGAGATGATGTGTCAAGTGCTAAACCCAGACCCGTAGCTCAAACGTCAAGGTCACACTTAGAACTCAGTATGTAACCAAGGATTAGGAAAAGAGTATTTTACCCAAGTCAATTTCTTGATTTGATCTGTCCATATTTTTCTTTTCAAGTCACTGATCACTGACCTATTAAAGCCTTACGCAAAGACATCTGCAGTAATTATGCATGTTTTTTTCATTCCTAGAGGTAAAAGACTGCTGCATAGTTTGAAAGAGTTTGAAAGTACCCTGTTACCTAAACCAACAGTAAAGTGTTTGAGGAAATGTCTCCCTTTTCCCCAAATTGTTACCCAGGATCATTTTTCCGGCTCAAGTAACTTTTTTTTCAGAAAATTATCGTTTCATTTTTTGTCTGATTATGAACTTTGATGCAGTTAACTGCATTTATTTATTATCGAAATTAGTTTTGCCTGCTTGAAGTCTGCATATTTAGTTCCAATGCCTATTATAGATGTTTTTACAGAGAGCTACTTCCTTAGCAACGGGAGACAATTTTCGCGCATGCGCACTCTACGTAGGGCAAGAAGGCATGACCGCACAATATAAATTACGTTAGAGTTATATTGCATTTCAATCTATTCGATCAATAATGAGTCGTGTTTTATAGTAAGTAGCCACCGCAAGACAAAGGAAAATATACGTAGATCGCTGATATACTTTATCATTAATGATTTTGATTTCATAATGAACAGGCAATAAACTTTTTTCAGCAATTTTGATCTCGACAAATTTAGGTTAAGAAAAATGAAAAAAAAAAAGAAGATATTTTCCGTGAATTAAAAATTTTTTGTTTGATTTCCTAACATGATCTCACAGAACTTACCACCTGTCGCAGTTAGCTTACATGATACTTGTAATATAATAATAAGGGGTCCATGCAAAAAAGGTACCTATCTCCATTTAGTAAAAATGTTGGGAAAACGCATTTTTGTAAAATTTCGGTGAAATGTGATATTTCCCAAAATAATTGCAGCTATAGATTGTATACTATTTAAACAGTCATATTACAAAGTTTCGTGTATTTTGCACTATTTATATAATTTTTATAACAAAAAAAATCTTGTTTTTGTCGATTATGTTTATGCGACAAGGGTTCTAAGTCCATGGAGTTATGCAACAAAGGTTCTAAGTCCATGGAGTTAGGACCATTGTTGCATTTAAACCATGATTTGCGAATCATTTTTGCCTAAATATATCAATGAAATATATTAATTTCACATACCTGATGACTTTTAAAATTATTGATATAGTCTATTTACATTAGGCTTGTGTTCTTTTTATTATCCGAAACAGCCATCAAAGCCCTGAACTCTTTGATGTCAACTCATTGTGGAGTTAGACCCAGTGTTGCATACGTGAAATACCATTTTTTTCCCAGTCTTAAACAGAAGAATAAGCTGCTCGGGGAGTTAACCAGGTGCGGAATGTTCTTTTTTATGCCACAAATGCCCTAACTCCATTTTGGCCAAAAAATGGAGATAGGTACCTTTTTGCACGGACCCCTTCAAATTTATTAAAAGTCGAAGTTGAAAATAAAATGTTCAATTAACAAAGTCCGGCCTTTCATTTTGTATCCAATTATACCCAAATGGGGATTAATTCGTTCCGTATTCAAAAAAATAACAATCATCTTAAAATTGTTGTTTTTAATTTCTATTGATTCTTTGAATTTTAAAGTTTTTATTTGACAATACCGAAGTGGTTTGGATGTTGAATGCAGCGGTCAGATTTAAATAGGGGGCGGGTAGCGGGGAGGGGTGTTCTACACTTCCATTCTTTATCTGTTGCTAGACGATGTTCTATTTTCTTTGCGAATTTCAAGTTTATCATAATTATTCTATTAATTAACAGGTAATGACTCTACGCACGATACATTTTCGATATGAAAATGATCCAGCATGTAAACATAAGAGATAAAAACATTAGAGATTATATTAGGTATTTTCCTTCAGTATACATGTAGTTATAGTTCTTGATTTGATCCAGATCTTACGAATTTAGATTTTTTATAACTACACTTTCATCGTTTAGAAGGAAATGTCCATTAAAGTTCCAAAGTAGATTTTAAAATTCTAGATATCACGTGAAATGTTTGTTTTTGATTCACAAAAGAGTTCCGCCACGTGATGTATTAATCCGAGTGCGTTCTTATTATGGCACTGATGACCGAAAGGCATTAAAGTATGTCACATCAAAACCATCTTGCTTATATGCTTCAGTAACTTTTATGATCCGCTCTAATTAGTGGACATCCTCGAAATTATGTAAAGGGCTTGATTACCTAGGTGACCTATGTTTTATAATGTCATTTGCATAATAGTTACGTAATAATTTCCAGTACAGCAACTTCAGTGACATGGAGCCGCGTCCCCAAAAGAATGTAGATGTCGTTCAAGTCGGAGAAAAATATACACAACAACTATTTGAAGTTGTGGGAAAAAACTAGATAAAATGAAAGAAAATATGACATTTTTAAATGTAAGGAACAAGTTTTATATTTGTATGGTGTGTGGAAATAGACTGGAAATGCTTGTTCTTTTCTGACGAAAATAAGAATAAAGCCGGCTTTTCAGGTAAGATATGATTAATAACATCTTTATAGTGGCAAAACAATTCGTAATATGATGATAATTTTATGTAGGTTTACTTATTGTTGAGCGTTCTTTTGCCACACGTAAAGAGCGCATGTGCGTTAAAATCAAAACATCCGGGAAAAAACATAGCTACCGATAGCTTTTGTAAGAAGGTCTATATCAAATTGACCACCTCGATAAAGATCCAAAACAAGGTTCAAACAAAGAGCTATAAAAGAAAGTATTTTATACTTCTTTGGTTCAAACCAGTAAAAAGAGTTTATAATTAGTTACGTAGCTATAGTTTACACTGTCCACCTTTTCCGTTTTCCTTGATTTCTCTTCCAATGTAAGACAATACAAAGAAGTATAAAATTTCTTTTATAGCTCTTTGGACAATACCATTAATATTGAAAGCTATAAGGGTGGTAACACAATCATTTGATATTTCAAAATATCTTAATTACATTTGAACTTTTCTTTAAAAGCTATTTTGATTGGGAACTTTGCATTGAACTTTCCCGCCGCCATTTTTGACACTAAAAATATAAAATTTCAATTCTGACTTTTTTGTTCATGAATTGTCATAAAACTTTCAGGTACTCATCACGGACAATTTCAGGATTCTATAGCGCCCAAGGAATTTATCAAATTAATTCAATATTTTAATATAATATTAAGTACAGGGTGTAGTATATATGTACCAACTTTTAAAGTTTTAGCAAACATAGTTTAAAAGTTATAATCATTTAAATGTTTTCCGGGTTTTCCGTCAATACTTTTCCGGGTTTTCCGGGTTTTAAACTTTCCCGGCAGCAGAATGTTCTTGTACAAGTTTTGTATAATGTCGGGAAATACATGGGTCAGATTGTTTACAGCGAAATGTTTCTGGTTATAAAATCAACATTTTTAAGATTTCCTTTTCCATCCCTAAATAGCTTTAGAGTTAAATATGCATGATATCTACATAGGCGTAACCAGAAATTCTTGGACGGGGGTGCGAATACGAGTCGTGAAACGACGAGTGGGGGTAGGTGTGGGGTGGGGGTCTGGAGGGCCTCCCCCCCCCCCCCCCCCGAAAATTTTTTAAATCAAGAAGTCATTTCGTGCGATTTGGCATGTATTTGAAAGCTTACTGATGTGCAACTCAATTTATCGCTTTTTTCTGTGAACAGTACATAAATAACGTCAATGGACATTCCAGGGTATTTTGATGTAATGAAATTCCCCCCCCCCCCCCCCCCCCCCCCCGGTTACGCCCTTGATCTAGATCTTGCAAAACAAATTCAAAACTTACGAAAACTCCATTAGATAAAACTCCGATCAAATAGTAATTTACCGTATCCATGGGAGAGTGAATAAATATTTCAAGATACCGGTTCATGATAATATAAACCGTATATACGTGTTTTATGTTCTAGACATACGAGACGTTGGTTTCTGATATTGAAGCTGTAAACACTGGATGTCCTGCAAATGTTTTACTGCTTGGTCCCACGGGTGCAGGAAAGTCATCGATTATAAATTCCATTCTCTCTATAGTTGCGAAGCGACGTGTCAATAAAGCATATACTGGTAGCAAGGACACAAGTTTCACAACAACTGTACGTATAACATATTTTCTGGTAACGTTGTAACTTCGGCTGAAATAATTCGGACATTGTCCAATAAGATGGAACCGTACATTTGTATACCATAATGTGTTTCAAGTTTATCCAAAGATACTAGTAAGTCATTTTACGACTAACAGTATTGTACGACTTAAAGGTCCATTACTAAGGGAAAGTGAGTTGGCAATTTTTTTCATAGCCAGTGCATAGACTTGTGCAAGACACTAAATAATGAAGATTGGCAGGTCAAAATTTACAGAAGGTCTTTGGAACTCAAAGAAATTTATGTGTATTATGTTGAAATTTCAATGAATCGACAGAATGACCCCCCAGGTCTTTTTAACTTTCTTCATACTTCATAGAAAAATAATTGTACATATACTGCGATTTATTTTGAATTTCTACATACCAACTTTCATTTTCCAATAAAATGAAATAGTTTCTGTGCTTTTTAAAAGAAATTAAAATGTTCACTTTCCTTAGTATTGGACCTTTAAACTAGTTTTGTGTACAATTTATATAGATTTTAATGACTGTCCTCCATATGCCAGTGCATTTAGATATTTTATATATGTTTGAATTTGTTAGATATTAACAAAAGCTGACAAATTCCATAGCAAAGTATCTAGTTGTCAAGACGCTTTTTGACATGTAAAGAATATTTCGGGAAATCCTCGTAATGAAAACTATGAACATGGAGACGTAAATATCATATCACTGTATAATTCTAGTAAATGTTACTAAGTCTAAACGAAAAACATTCTTTTAAACACTATTGTCAAAATGATTGATGACACATTTGTAAATGATCATATGCACAATTATCAAATTAGAATTATTCCGACTGAATATTGTTCCATTATTTCTAATATTGATAATAATCTAACGGAAAGATCTAATTTATAAGATTGATAACTTACTTAATAACAAACAGCTGTCTCACTGTATCTTAATATTCTAATATTTTTTTAATCTTATCTGATGTCTGATCATTTTTTTTTTTTTTTTTTTTGAATGCTTACTAAATAGTTTATTCACAATGGTATTTATGCTCATTTATGTTATATGTCATTAAATATCTTAATTTTTGTCGTATTTTTATGTATTTGTAAAACGCCATTGAATATGTTTTGCATAAAAATAGGCGTTTAATCAAATGAAACAGTTTCAGTTTCAGTTTAAGAAGCTGCTGGTCACTAATATTTTATACAAATTCTGTTTTAGTATGATCAATACAAGGATGAAGGATTTATGAAAAATTGTTGTCTTTGGGACAGTATGGGAATTGAACATGTGTTCGGAGGTGGCCTTTTGCTGGATGATCTAGTGTACCTTTTGAAGGGACATGTAATGAAAGGTTACAAGGTATGAAAAAGAAATCATTTGAGCCTTTTGGAAAATTGGAGACTACTCTATCAAAATTATTCACATAATATACATTGTACGTCAATTGAAATAATATATTTTACCTTATAAATAGTTACTTCAGAAGTATTTGAATAAAGCCTAGATTCGCGTCACAAGTCTGACAAAGCAGAGCAATATTATACAGAATCTTCTGTACATAAAGTAGTGGTCTCTCTCAATTCAAGTTTGTACCGTGATGCAATTGATGACCCGAAAGTACAAGATACATTCATATATATGACTACGCTTAGAATTATGTTTTAATATTCAATTTGTAATAACTTTATTATGCTTTTCGTTTATCAAATAGAAATGAATATAAGATCTGCGAAATGACATAATTTGAATGAATGTTTCTAAGTATCCCTAGCTCCCCCCTCCACATAGGAGAACTAAAGCATCTATAATCGTTTTATTTCATTGTTAAAACTATTTAGTGATTTGACCGGAATGCCATTTTTCTCTTCTTACATTTGTATAGATGTTAAAACCCCATGCTGTATTTCTTATACCTGGGTGAAATAAAAGTTTTGTTCTGTTCTGTTCTGCTCTATCATGCCATATATTAAAAACTTACTGGTGTAATTGAAAAAGTGAAAAATATCGAAATTGATGATGTTGTAGAAAACCTCTCGAGTTCATTTGCAGACGATGTGGGTAAGATGTGTGGTATACAAATATATGTACTTAAAGGACTAGATCTAGATCACGGCAGTTTGCCTTCATTGTAACAGCAGGACATTTTCGCAGCATGGTTCCAATATACAATGCCAAAAATTAGAAAGGTGTGAAACTCAACTAGAACTAGTACTTGTTAATTTGATCGAAGAGATTTTTTCCACAAATATGTATGTGAAGTTGAATAATTTATAATTTTAATAATATATTTTGATTTTTTTACGAATGACTGTTCCAGTGTATAAAAACACAGAATCTGTCAGTACTATTATGCAACATTTTTCAAAACAAAGGTCACGATATCTTAATTTAACTTGTTTCTCTATTATTATCATTATTATTATTCATCATCATCATTACTATTATTATTCACTGGAAGAAACTCACTATATTGTATTAATCAAATTACTAATATAAAATAATATTCAAAAAGCTAGTTGAACTTGTTCAACACTTTTTCTATATTTAGGAAAGGCTTTTCCATATTCGTTGACATTATTTAAAAAAAAATTGTTTGAATTGTTATAACTCAAAATAAATAACACTGTGGCTTTTTACTGACCTGTGTAACTATATTGTAGAGTGTGATTTAGTAGGCCTACACATAGTAAAATGTCAATAGTCAGATGTAGAAAAACGACGTCTACTTTTTTGATCTTTTTTGTTATTTTACGGTACTGCTATAATTTCTGATTCGACAGAAAGTTTTCCATCATTTTGTGATGACTATAGAGGTCGCAGTATTGACACAATCTTCATGAAACGTGAAATGAAATGAAAAAGAATATACCTGACTTCTCTAAAATTAGCGACTTTTATTCATGTCAAAGGTGGGCATATCTCAAAAGTACTTTGTTGAACAAGACAAGTCGCCGTTCAGTTATTTCGATTAAAGGGAGTCAACGAATGAATACCTGTCATTCTGCGGTATAGAACCTTTTATGATATCAACACATCAACGTTTTCAATTACCTCAGCATCACCTTCCAAAGTATTTTGCGACGTTGCAATCAATTCTTACTTAAATTTGGAAATTCTAATCGGTATATTGGCATGACTTTAACGGATACTCGCTATTCCTTCCCGCCGATCAAATACCAAATAACAACCAAATTTTCCGTCTCCCAAAGAATATTGTTGTAGAGAGGGAGCACTGTATACAGCAGTAGAAATGAGATGTTGTTGTAGAGAGGGAGCACTGTATACAGCAGTAGAAATGAGCGTACAAACTCCGCAACAATCCCACTAACCCAAAAAGAAGATTTGTTTCGTTGATTCCGAATAGACAACACATTCGTAGTGGTTCAACACCTGCACAAACACTCAAACATCTGTTATCATGTCTCACAAATCAGCTGTGAAATTTCAGTTCATTTTACTGATTGTGACCGGAGAAGCTATTTTTTCTCTCTCTCTGAAATTTAACTGGAATTCGAGGATACAATGAATTTATAGAGAAAGTGTGCATTTAGAGATAAAATTAAATTCAGAACAGGGGCCGTATTCATAAAGCATCTTAAGTATAAATGTTGACTTAAGTTGAAGATTTTACTTAAGTTTGTGGTGATTTCAGCTTAAGTCTGAGTAAAAAACTTAAGTCCTATTCATAAAACAGCTTAAACTTAAGATACGTAAGAAATGACTTAAGTCAGAAAACAAAATGGCATCGTGAGTACGATTAAAGTGTTGTTTTTCAGATAAAAGCACTTTAAACATAATTGTGCATGTTGTATCTGTCTGAAATTAATGTGTGTTTTTTTATGACAAGGTGAGCTTTTGTGATCAACCTTCGTCCGTCGTCCGTCGTGCGTCCGTCCGTGCGTCCGTCCGTCAACAATTTCGTGTCTGCACGATAGTGGTTTCGTTTATGATTTTATTTTAACCAAACTTGCACACAACTTGTATCACCATAAGATCTCGGTTCCTTTCTTAGACTGGCCAGATCCCATTATGGGTTCCAGAGTTATGGCCCCTGAAAGGGCCAAAATCAGCTATTTTGACATTGTCTGCACAATAGCAGCTTCATTTATGATTTGAATTTAATCAAACTTGCACAAAACTTGTGTTGCCATAAGATCTCGGTTCCTTTGTTGAACCGGCCAGATCCCATGATGGGTTCCAGAGTTATTGCCCCTGAAAGGGCCAAAATTAGCAATTTTGACCTTGTCTGCACAATAGCAACTTCATTTATGATTTGATTTTAACCAAACTTGCACACAACTTGTATCACCACAAGATCTTGGTTCCTTTCTTGAACTGGCCAGATTCCATCATGGGTTCCAGAGTTATGGCCCCTTAAAGGTCCAGAATTGGCTATTTTGGCTTTTGCAGCCATATAGAGACTTCATTTATGGTTTTATTTGATACAAACTTCCAAAATATCTTCAACAACAATAAATCTTGGATTCCATGACAAATCAGATCCAATCGTAGGTTCCAGAGTTATTTTATATCTGATAACCTCCCCTGATTGTAGTCAAAATGGATTTATATCAGTAAGTACTTATAGGACTTATTTGAAATTTCATTATCATTAGTTGGACTGAGTCAATCAGGGTAGATAACTATGGACTTATTTTATGTCAAATTACCTCCCTTTATTTCAAATTAAAATGGGTTTATCTCCGTAACTAATGAAGATACTGATCTGAAATTTCATTTATGTCAACAGATTTATTTGGCAGATCCTTCTTTTGTTCACTTACAATAATTTTCTTTTTAATTACTTCCCTTTTACGTTAATATAAATAGCTTATTTTTAATAACTTTTTTATTATTGGCCGTAGGGAAAACCGATACCACTTTTCTGTGGTACAACATGGATGGTACCTCCAATTTTTAGGTGTATTTTGACATATCTGTACCTTGTAAGAATTTTTTTTTCTTCTTGGTTAAATTTCTTTCCTTTGTTGTTCCTGTCCTTTGGACTTAAATATTTTTTCTGAGGACCTTCTTGTCCTCAAGTGCAATGATAACAGGTGAGCGATATAGGGCCATCATGGCCCTCTTGTTTAATGATTTCGTCCACAATAAAAGTCAAGAATTACTTATTAGGTTGTTTTATGAATAACAAATGAACTTAAGTAATATAAATTTCTTACCTAAGTAATACTTAAGGTATTGGACCCCTAATAGTAATGTTTAAAAAATAGCACTTGCTTGGTATATTCTTAAAGTTGACCATGTGTTGCACTGTGTTGCAAATTTTAAACAACTTTTACCGTGCCGTTTTTTGTAAATTTTGTATAATATATGGTATTTCCTCAAGCTCAAGTAGAGACAAATTTCAATGTGATGGCCTCTATCTAAAACGTTTGCAGAGAATTCATTGCAGCATTAATTTTGATAAAAGAAACATCAAACTATTGTTAAACAATTATTAAACACAAAATAAAACTGTAAATATCATTTTTTTTCTAGGGTGCCTTAAGTAAACAGATTTAATGAGACAGAATTCCAACTCCAACATTGAAAAATTAAGGTCGAATCCTGTAGGTTCTGTTTTGAATTTTGCTCACTTCATTAAAAAAAACCTTGGGGCAGAAGTAAAACCTACATGCATTTCTTCCACAATATGTAATCTAAAGAATGAAGGCAAAATAGTGAACTTTTACCGCATGTAACTCAGTATTTTTAAAGTTGTCTAACTCTACCCCTCCTGATTCAGAGGTAGCAAGAAGCCATTACTCTATTACAATTATAATTATACTATAATATTGTTTATAAAGTCAAGAATACCTACATATGTGATAATAAATTCTCATGCTCGTGGAAAGCATGCAAAGTCACCTTTACAGCTAAAGACATTAGTTTACACGGATAAATTTGAATTCATGATTGAATTAAGAAATAATTTATAGCAAAAGAGTGCTTTAATAACACTATTTATGTACGACTGGCGGTTATACGTCGGGCATAATAATTATTTTTATGACGTATTACCGCCCGAGTGTATAAATAGTGTTAAAAAACGGTTTTGCTATAAATTATTTCAATTCTAATATTTAATCTAAAAGAGTAGATAAAATATAGTACAGTAGCGCTCTTTCTTGGTCGCAACAAAAACTTTGACGTCACCGCACGTTAATGTGACGTCATTCCAGCATAGGCGTGTTTTAACAGAGACAAGCATATTAGAATTGTATAGAATAACACATATCTGAATGGCTTATTTGATTTATGTATAGGCCTATCATTGATTATACAAGACTAAGTAACTTGGACACTATAAATAAGTAGACAGGGTGAATCAGAGCTAGATCTAATTAAAAAAATTGAGTTCGGATATCAATGATACACATGCTGATAAGAAACATCAGAAACTTGATTCATAATTAAATAGATTCTTTCTTTCCTTGATTACTATGGAAAACACTGCAGTTTTCCGTAATGATCAAGGCCAGTTAATGTGTGTGCGTGTTTTACTAACATGTATGTTTTTAAGTTTGTTAAATTGCTCGGGGTTTTTTTTGCCATTGCCTGTCAAATACAGTATTGCTTAGTTTATTACTTTATTTTATCATGTTTTAAAGAGCAAACATATAGGCATGAAAGTTAAATAAAAGTTCTGTTATATGGACAAGAACATTCAAACAAAATGGGAGTACATTCATCTTCACACAACTTTCGTTTTTCTCGAGGAAAACTGTTATACATGTTTTTGTGGGAAAGCTCGTTTCTAAAATAATCCTCGGATTTCAGTATTTAGCCGTCATTTTCTGGCGGGATTCAAAGTTTCGAAAGAAAAGAAAAGAAATTGATTTAAATGTTTTCATTTTCTGATACATGACAACACGAATTTCGCAATATCATAAGCTAACGTTTTGGGTTTTTTTACAGAAATGCTTTATATCTTTACAAGAATAATATTTCTATATGAATCTATAAAACAACATGATTTACATCAAAAACAGGCTACATGTTTTGTTGCTTTCTATGGAATAATATGCGAGCTTAATTTCCGTGTATTGCCCAAAGCAAAATATTAAGATCAATGCAAAATCCATGACAAAGAATTATTGACTTGGGTCATGAATGACACGACTTGAGCTAATGTAAGAGAGACGATCCAATTTGAAGGGAACAGCCAATAATTAAGGGAGAGAATTCTTGAAAATTCTCGTTAAAAGCATTTATTCTTTTTTACTAACTGGGACCAGAGAAGCTACATATTCTCTCTGAAATATAACTCGAGCGTAGATTGACTTTATAGAGATAATATGCATTAATTGATATTATTAAATTCAGAACAGTTACCTTTTTGGCTTATGTGAGATGCGCGAGGATACAAGTTCGCATTATGAAGTATTGTAGGTAGGGACAATTTATACGAAGCAATCACAATGTACCAGACCAAAGACAGGTGGGCACTTAGCAGCAGAAACGAGCGTGCAACTTTCACAGCAAGTCTACTTACTATAATAAGATTAGTTTCGATGCTATTTTACATACACACATGAAGTACAGTCTATACATTCGTGCTGGTTCAACATATGCGTATATATACCCAAGCCTCTGTTATCGTGCCTCACAAATCAGCAGTGACAGTTAAGTCCAATCTACGGATTGCAACCGGAGAAGCTATATATCCTTTCCGCAGCCTTAACATACTAAAACGTATTAGCGTCTGACGGTCCTTTCACGCTTCCGTAGAAACAACATTTATTACACGAAACTTATTTTGAAAATATTTCTGAAATGTCTAGATCTGCAGCTCTCAAATACGGCTATATCTTACATCTGAGGCATATACTGGCACTCTCAGACAACATCAGAAATGACATTTTGAGCGATTTGATGAAGTTCCAAAATTATCAATGTACCCTTGGTCCGTTACGGACCCCTGTGGGATTTGTGTTTATCCAGAGCTCAAATATGTTTTCATAGATTAAAAGCTGACATGCTGTACTAAAACCCAGTTAATTTCAATTCGTAATAAAGTGCTGAAAATTGACTCCCCAACAGCAAAAAAAAATAATTGTCCACGCGGATACATTTAGACGGGGTGACCCCTGCGCGTGACCCCTGACTATCTACGAATTAAAATGCGGCTTTCGTTTTCAAGTTTAGCATTTTCTACTTTCATTTTATTTACTTCCGGAAATAGCTGAAGGTCGACTGAGGTCATTTTCTGTGTTGTCAAAAACATACATATGCCTGGCGAGATTGCATAAATATGCGCTGGCCGTCCTAAGGATATTCTCCGTTTGAAAGTTAACTCGATCCCGATGATACAATGACTTGATAGAGATAGTGTACATTAAATGTTAGATTAAATTTAGAACAGCTGACATTCTCATACGTGAGATCCGCGAGGATACATGTTCACATCATCAATTATTGCAGATAGAGAGAAACTATACGAACCAGTTAAAACCAATATATACCAAATAAATTATGGCAAAGCGTCTAGCAGTTCAAACGAGCGTGCAAATTCCACAACAACCCCACCATCCCAAATAAGATTAGTTTCGATGCTACTTCATATAGAGCAGCACATTTGTTCTGGTTCAACATCTGCATAATTATATATAAAGCACCATCGAAACTAATCTATGTATAACAAGTTAAAGCATACCTAAAGTTCCTTCTAGGGCACATCTATATAAATATATAATGATCATCTTGTAAAATTTTGGTTGCAATGTCTGTTTTATACTTCCAAAAAATGTCATGTAGGTATTTACGCTAGTTATTATTTAACATAAATTGTTAACAAATTAAATCTGTTACCACTTTCAGTTGAGTAAATACGGCAATAAGACATTGACCCGGTCAATCCGTTATGATTCGATGCATGAATTTGTTACACATAATTAGAGGGTCGCAATGGGGTTTGTTTTCACATATAAACCATGCATTTGAAGATTACGATAATATTTAGTTGTTTACATGTAAATTTGTTTGTATATATGTTATGTTCTTCAAGAACTGAGGAAATAAAAGAATCAGTCAACCATCCTCGGATTTAGTAATATGTAATCCATGGACGCGTTCAGTCAGAGAGTCGCCTCAATTAGGAAAGAATAGTTTTAACGTCAGGGGTTATTTCTAAGGTCACGGAGTTTGACTGGCCAGCTTGTAATGACAACAGCTTTCGATATCAGTAGCTCAGTCAAGTGTGACTAACCAAACTATAATAATGTTCCTTCTTAAGAGAAGGAATAATAATTTATTATTCGAACTTGTATCCTCGCGGATCAAACGTATGGGAACGTAAACTGTTCTGAATTTAATTATACCACACTATCTCTACAAAATTCATTGTATCATCGAAATCCAGTTAAATTTTTGAGAGAAAAAAGGTCCCAATCAGTTGTAAAGACTAAACTGTCACTGCTGATTTGTAAGACATAATAACAGAGATAGTACGAATGTGTAGTACAATTCAAGTGTGAATATAAAGCGGCATCAAAACTAATCTTACTGGGTTAGTGGACTTCGTTTGTACTGCTAGGCGCTTTGCCGATCTGGTCTATATATTGTGGTGATGATTAGTTCGTATAAATTCTCTCTACTATGGAAACATCGAAAAGAACATGAACCACCAATTAGTATTGTTTATATATATATAATAAAAGGTAATTATATGGAGGTGTCTGACTGAAAATTTGAGTCGGTATTGATACATTTTCTTATCATTTGGGTTCAAGGCGTCCATACAATGTTTTTTTTATGCTCCCGAAGGGAGGCATATAAGTTTTCAACTGTCCGTCCGTTTGTTCGTTCGTTCGTTCGTCACAACGTTAACTTTTTGCATAAAGGCACTTTACTCGCGAACCACTGCACCCAGGACCTTCAAACCACATGCTGATAGTACTTTTTGAGTACAAGACCCCTACTGACTTTGGAGTCACCAGGTCAAAGGTCAAGGCGCTGCGGGGGCATTTGTCACCATTAGTGACAGCTCTTGTTGTTGTTTTTTTATAATAAAAATCCACTTAAGTCAGTGCTATGGAGTGCGAGTGGTTTTGAACAAAGACTCAATAAAACCGACTCTTCATTTGTTGTGACTTAGTTATGTTCTGTTCTCCATCGAATTGTTCTACAAAGTCAAAAAGGTATCCAAACAAATCTCATTGAATGTGTAATTATCACAAAGTATTCTAAGACAGATTGGTTTGCAGCTACCAAGGCGGTATATTGGCAATTGTTCTCCGTCCTTCCAGTTCGTGTCTGTTTAATGTTGTCAGATTTTTTCTTAGTACGTAGTATGATACTGTCCTGTATCGAATAATTTATTCATTTATTTTGTTGGGTTTAACGTCGCACCGACACAATTTTAGGTCATATGGCGTCTTTCCAGCTTTGATGGTGGAGGAAGATCCCAGGTGCCCCTCCGTGCTTTTTTTCATCACGAGCGGGCACCTGGGTAGAACCACCGACCTTCCGTAAGCCAGCTAGATGGCTTCCTCACATGAAGAATTCAACGCCCCAAGTGAGTCTCGAATCCACATCGATGAGGGGCAAGTGATTTGAAGTTAGCGACCTTAACCACTCGGCCACGGAGGCCCCTTGTGTTGAATAAAGCACTATTGCATGTTTTTTACTCAAAATGTTAGAGTGGAATATAGTATAAATATTGTGAGTTAATAAAGTTGAGCGCGAAAAGATACAAATGATAAACAATTGGATATTCATTTCAGTACTGAAATAAATGCAATACACTCATAACTACTTTGCAAACAGAACATTAGATGTACGTTCTTTCAATACAAATAAATAAATCTTACAGACTTACCAACTTCTTCATGTATGAGCCATGCGACATTATGTTGATAAAAACATGGAATAAAAATGTCCAAAACGTACTGTTAGATTATTTATTCTCGTGGACATCAAATTTTACATTTTCGAGCGAAAATATTGATGTAAGATTATGAATATAGAGTTCACTCAATGAAAAGTCTTTGTTGAAAAAGACGTTAAACCCGAACACACACAAACACACTGAAACAACCAAATGTCCTCGACATATACATGTTTTAAAATATCTGTTTAACATTCAAGATTTTATTTTAATCATTAAAGTATTCTTAGTGTGCTGAATAATTTTTTTTCACTGTTACAGTGAGTTTTTCTACCTAATAAGAAATATTCTTACTGTGTGGCAATTATCACATAGAGCATAGTAATCGCCTTTTTAAAGTTGTGCTTCTGCGTTTGTTAAATGTAATCAATATTGAAATATCATGAAAATTTCAGTTCAATCCAAGAGCCAGGATACAGGAAAATGACCCTTGTTTTCGTCGCAAGCCAAAAGCCAAAGACCGGATCCATTGCGTCGTTTTTGTTTTGGATTCAACTATTGTTAATGAAAGTGGACTTGGTCCGTTCATGCCGAAGATTAGAGTGTTACAAGATGGAACTAAAGATTTAAGTACGTTTCAGAAAATGCCTAGTCTATGGAAGCCCTGGAGGGACAATTGATTTCCATACTTCCCACTTCTGACTTCTACACTTCTCACTTCCAACTTCTTGACTCCCTACTTCTAACTTCCGCACTTCTGACTTCTAACTTCCACACTTCTGACTTCCAACTTCCTGACTTTCGACTTCTGATTTCCAACTTCCACACTTCTTACTTCCGACTTCTTACTTCCGCACTTCTAACTTCTGACTTTCGACTTCTGATTTCCAACTTCCACACTGCTTACTTCCGACTTTTTGACTTCTTACTTCCCTCTTCTAACTTCCGCACTTCTGACTTCTAACTTCCGCACCTCTGACTTCTAGCTTCCTGACTTTCGACTTCTGATTTCCAACTTCCACACTTTTTACTTCCGACTTCTTACTTCCCTCTTCTAACTTCTGCACTTCTGACTTCTAACTTCCACACTTCTGACTTCTAACTTCCTGACTTTCAACTTCAGCACTTCTGACTTCAAATTTTCCCTCTTTGGAAGTCGGAAGTGTGGAAGTCGGAAGTAGGAAGTTGGAAGTCAGAAGTGCGGAAGTTAGAAAATAAAAGTGCGAAAGTTAGAAGAAGGAAGTAAGAAGTTAAGAAGTCGGAAGTCAGAAGTGTGGAAGTTGGAAATCAGAAGTCAGGAAGCTGGAAGTCAGAAGTGCGGAAGTTAGAAGTGTGGAAGTTAGAAGAAGGAAGTAGGAAGTCAAGAAGATTGCAGTGAGAAGTGCAAAAGTTTGAAGTCAGAAGTGGGAAGTACGGAAATCAATTTTCCCTCCAGGGCTTCCATACTAGTCTGTGTATTATCGATAAACATTTAAGAAAGATTTGTTTGTTTTGGGTTTAACGCCGTTTTTCAACAGTATTTCAGTCATGTAACGGCGGGCAGTTAACCTAACCAGTGTTCCTGGATTCTGTACCAGTACAAACCTGTTCTCCGCAAGTAACTGCCCATTTCTCCACATGAATCAGAGGTGGAGGACTAATGGTTTCAGACACAATATCAAATAGTCACGGAGAACATGCACCCCGCCCGAGAATCGAACTCACGACCCCGCGATCCGTAGACCAACACTCTTACCTACTGAGCTAAGCGGGTGGGCTCATTTAAGAAAGAAACGAAATAGTACACACTATATCATTTTTATTGCACCCATCTACACGCCCTATAAACGACTGTATTTCCCCTCTTCCTCTTGCGAGTGATCAAAACAATAAACTGACAGCTAAACGTTGAAAAACAACATTTTAAAGTGACTGATTAGCTTTAAAGGTATATATATTTTCATTTTATTAGAACCTGAACATGACTTGTTTCTGTATATAATGTCCTAGTCTGATGACAGGTAGAATTATATCTAAAACTCGATTGATCACTGATTTTGTCCAGAAATTATACATTGTCGGCGCCACAAGTACTTATTTTCTTGCTGGAAGAATGACCTATATGTAAATTCCACTGTTTCATGGATAAAGAAACAATACTAGTTTGGTAAAATTAAATAAAATCATTGATAAATTCTCGAATTTGTTTATAACCGTAAAGGAAAGAAGATTCAGTGCTATTTCCTGACTGTATGCATGCTTGCTTAATTTCTGTACAAGTGCTTGCGAGTTCGGTAGATAGACTGTATGCCTGTTTGTGAGTGACTTCTTTACAAAATGTCGGCGTTTCCTATGCTCCTGTAATATTTCTTCATATTTAGAACCCGCAAACAATGTTTGAAGGAGGGCGGTATAAAGCAGTCACCATGCGGTCTGTCTGTTCGATCTGTTTGTATATGTGTCCTCATATATTTGGTCGTGCAATTACTTCAATGCTATTGCACCTACCTCTCTCAAAGTTTTCATACAAACACCGGCCATATGTAGTTAATGCCCATCTTATTACTTCCCTTTTTCTTTTTAAAGTTACACTTAAAGGAGAAACACGGTCTGTGTTTCGTGTCAGTGCCATAACTTCTTTATACATTAAGGGATTTTGAAATAACTTGGCACAAATGTTCACCATCATGAGACCGTAATGCGACGATGTCTCATACAAGACTATATTTTCTAGAATTTCAAACCAACTAATATATAATCGCAACTGCAATTAATAACATGTGAGAAAATGAACAGTAAATGAGGTGAAGCGGCGCCAGATTGAATTCACTAATCCTTTGTGGATCGCTTTCTTGACAGCGTTGCACAGTAATCAGCTTTATTTTAGGTTTGTCTTTGTATTTGCCATAAACACATGCACTTTAACATGAACCTTGTCTTATTTTACTGAAAATACATTCTGAGAATGAAATAAGTCCCCATTTTACAAGCAGAAGTGCCATTAGAGGAAAAAAAATGAGGGTCTATTACCTCACCTGAGCAAGAAGTGCTCTAGAAGAGCTTTTGTGATTACCCTGTGTCCGTCGTCTGTCGTTGTCGGGTATTTTTCCCGATATCTGGAGTAATGATGTTATTTACCTTTGTACAAGAACAAGGGTAGCATTAATAACCCTGACAATTACAGGGGCATAACTATATTAAGCTGTTTTGGAAAGTTGTTCACATCTTTATAAAACACTAGGTTAAACACTTTTGAGGTCAATAACATATTGTGTGAAGAACAGGCTGGATTTAGAACACATTATAGCCCTGTTGATCATATATTTTCTTTAAAGTTGTTAATAGATATGTATTTTGTCAATAATAAAAAACTCTACTGTGCTTTTTTTGGATTAACCAAATTTCCCTCAACTCAGTCAATCGTATTGCTCTGCGGCGAAAGATTCTAAGTTACAATATTGATGGTAAATGTTTTAAAATTATTCTCAACATGTATGATAAAGCGAAGTCTTGTGTAAAATCAAACAATACTCCATCTGAATTTTTTGTGATACAGGAGTTAGACAAGGTGAAAATCGTTTTCCTATTCTATTTTTGTTTTATTCTGGAATGATTAATAGCTTTTTGTCTAGTAAATTTCATGGTCTTCAGTTATTTTCTTATAATGCTAGTCATATGTTAAGTGATAACGATTTAAGTTTTCTTCTTCAAGTTATATTTGCTATTGTATGCTGATGACACAGTAACCTTAGCAGAGACCCCTAATGACCTCCAGTCAGCTCTTAATGCTATTTCAGAGTATTACACCTCATAGGGGCTAAAGTTGTCATATTTTTGAAAAATAAGAGAGGTATACGTAATGCTTCAGTATTTCAATTTGAGAGTGGTAATATTTTAGAAATTGCTGGCTACTTCTCATACCTAGGTATTCAATTTTCATTCAATGGCAAGTTCGGTAGAACTGAGGCTCATTTAGTTGATCAAGCACGCAAAGCTATGTTTGCAGTTATTAGTAAATTCAGGGAGTTTTTGGAGTAAGTTAATAAGCTCCAAGGAAAATAAAATTTGTAATATTTTGTACGGAACTTCTCTCACTGTCTCAGAGGCAAAACAAGAAATTTAACTGGTTATGTTATTTTAAAAAAAGTCTTGATTCTCTTGGTATATCTAATTAGTCGTTAGATCAGAAGATTCGCTCTTGTAACTCCTTCTAAAATGCTGTTAACACTTGAATTAAAGATCAGTTTATACAAAACTGGAACTATTCAGTTAATAACCCAAGCAAATGTTTAAATTATAGAATGTATAAACACGAATTTGTATTTGAAAAATATTTCAAGCTTTTACCTTTTGACCTTAGCATTTCACTTTGTAAATTCAGATGCGTGAATCATGTTGCCAATAGAAAAGGGTAGATTTGAAAACAATGCAGGAGAACAAAGTACTTGTCATTTGTGTAATTGTAACATATTTCGGAGATGAATTTCCTTTTTATTACAAATGTATATTTCAAAGTTGATAAAAAATGTAATATATTTTTTTTTCTATCAACATAATATTCATCTATATATTTAATATATAAATGAATATTATTTTAAATATCCAGATACTCTCAAATTGTCTGACCTTATGAACAATTACAATAAGAATACTTTGTTAAAACTGACTGTTTTCTGTAAAAAAATGATGTCTACTTTTAGATAAATAGTTAGTTCTCATCCTCCACATCATCAGTTACTTCTGCAACGATTTGTCAGATTTTACATGCCAATCTGATTTTGTTACTATGACTTGTTATTGTTACAATTGTTGTCAGAGGCCCAAATCCGCAAGGACATATTCCTGGCGTGTGTGCGTTATCACTATCAAATGCAAACTATTTCTAACATCAGAAATAGCGGTAAATCTTGACAGTCAGTAAACATGTCGGCTGTATTTGTAACGATTACATGTTTATCAAAGTTTATTATTGAGAAACGGGGTTAAACCATTAGGCCATTCGGCTATTTTGTGCTGCTTTTGAATCTTGTTGACTGATTCACCATGAAGTTAACTCTGAATTACTAATAAGGACTTAATCGACTTTTCCGAAAATATATTCGTTATCCTTTTCTATTTATACGTTCATCCGCAGGATACTTGCGGGTGAAATAGTTTTGTTTGTTGTTTTTAAATCAGAGGATCATTTTCTTGCAGACGGACAGACAGACGGGGGTCAACCTATAGTCCTCTCCTGTCTCATCTCACTGATATTTTGAAATCGTAAGGTAACATTACTTCGTGCGATTTCCATAGGGGATCGACGATTAATATCTTGCAAGACATGGTAGGGAACTTGTGTATACATTCAGTTTCTAATTCGTATTTTATGATAGTATATGAGTGTAAAGCCAACTCTGAACACTTGCATGTAAACGATGCTGAAGCATTCAATTAATTATTTAATTAAGTAGGATAGCGAGTCACAGACACTCGAATCCAACCACCCCAATGGATTAGTTTAAGCATCGCATGGGGGTGGGGGGGGGGGGGGGGGGGGGTCGACATTTAATGGCAGTATAAACATGACGACTGATTAAAAGGAACAATTTTATATGCATATTTTTTATTTCATTTACGCATTTCAAGGACATAAATCGCCTTTTGTAATCGCAAGATGGAATACAGTATCATTCGCAAATACGAATTCAGATCAAATATCAAAATTGGCAAGCCGGCATACAGTAAATGTTTTTTTACCGACTAGAGAAAAATTAATTTCATTCAAAAACGCAACAGAAACAAAACATTTTATTTACATACATTTATGGAGTATGCATACTTATTACAGAAAACAAAATGGATAATTGGATTACAAATCAATTTGGCGTGATATTCATCAATTTCTTGACATCGTCGAGAGAATTTTCATGCAATGAGTGTGATCAGTCAACATTTTTTAAACATTACCTGTCAGTTGCATCTATTATATCATCATATACACATATTTATGTTAGACTTACCGTTTAACTTAAATACACATAGAGTGTAAAGCCAAATAATGAATTTAATGACGATTCGTACCTTTTCCGTGTCATTTTATTGTTTTGATCACTCGCAAGAGGAAGCGGGGGATACAGTCGTTTATAGGGTGTGATCTAAATAATATAATCAATAGCTAAGTATAGAGTTATGTTTTGAAGATATGAATTTGGTATTGCAGCCCTTCCGCAAATGTGGGAATAACTAGTAGTACAAAATCGTTCATTGCTTATCTCTGTAGACAATTAGATGTGTGTTTCCCCTTGCAATTACTCTTGATAAGGTAGGGTTTTCTATAAGTAACACATTGTGAAAGCAGTTGTTATCATATAAAGAGAAACGTTAATGAACATTATGAATTAGTTATGTAGGCTTTAAGTATAACAGTTAAACGGCCATCTTGCCGGTGAAAATTCATTTAACCGTAAACACGCAATGTTCAACCAGGCTTGCTAGTATCTTGTTTTGGAGAATTTAGACAGAAATGAAAAATGGACTTGACACAATTATTTCATTCCTGTGAAGTATCATTGAAACCCAGCAAGAGGTTTATGAGATGAAGTATGGACTAGAATATGTACATTTTAGGGCTTTATGTATAAACATTTAGAGGCCTTAACTCAGTGAAAAGAAGACTGTAAAACCCGTAATATATGCGACCATTCTTATCCATCAATAGTATAGAAGACGCCCACACAAATTTTGTTAAAAAATTACATTTAAGGGCGCATAACTTTGCGAACAATAAACTGACGTACCAAAGACAAGCACAATTAGGCTTCATATCAATCACTCCTGTGAAGTTCATTTGAAATCCGGCAAGGATGTTTGGAGACGAAGGGCGGACAGTAACCTCTAAATAGATTTTATGTATCATGATAATCAAAGGACCAGAACTCAGGGGTGAAAAATCGTTCAACTGTAAATACAACTGGGTTTGCTACTGATAAATACTGCGCAGTTTATGCAAATTTCTCAAATAGAATAGGGGAAGAATTTTTGAAAAAAGAAGAAAGTATTTAAAAAGTACGTTTAGTAAACCATAACTCTGGTCAGAGGTATTGGAGATGAGGGCGGACAAGCTAAATGCAGTCGGACAGACAGACAGACAAACACACACGCACGCAGACAGATAGACAGACAGACAGATAAATAGATTGGAAGTGGACTTGGAATATTGCCAAATATGTGCATTTATCACCTTTGCCTCAAACGTCCTTGTATATCCCGTCGAGAAACGGCAAATCGTCTGGAAAAGAATTATTCATTTACTCTATTCTCCTATTTGTGCTCCATTTACATGTTAAAGAAGTAATAGTAAATTTTTGCAATCACAACATTTTTAAAAGAAGTAAACAATTAGAATATGTTTAAGTTAATAGATTATTGGAATATATTAAAAGTAGTAGACAATTAGAACAATTTCAAAAGTAGTAGATAATTAGAACATTTTAAAGTAAAAGATAATTAGAATATTTTCAAAAGTACGAGGGTCCTGCAAAAAGTTCTGTCATTGTGTTCGGATTTCTTAAGTGCTACGTTTTATCAAAATTATTTTTATTACAAACCTTCAAGGAACCCCCCATTTACCGAAACACATTTTTGTAATGTTTTACCCAATCGCGACAAAGCAGATAAATAATCTACTTTTGGTATCTGTTTGAGACACTGATAAATGCCGCTGCCAAGAGATTTTCTGGATTTATATTTCCTTCCAGAGCCTTGGAAATAAAAAAATGTCACAGGGACTCAGGTCAGATGAATAAGGCGGATGGTTTACAACTTCCACCTTTTCAGAAGTCAAGATAAGACTTAACAACCTCGCATTTGTTAGAGAATGCGTGTATAAAATGGACTCACTCGGGGCGTTGAATCCTTGATGTGAGGAAGCCATCTAGCTGGCTTACGGAAGGTCGATGGCTCTACCCAGGTGCCCGCTCGTGACGAAATAATGCACGGATGGGGCACCTGGGGTCTTCCTCCACTAACAAAAGCTGGAAAGTCGCCATATGACCTATAATTGTGTCGGTGCGACGTTAAACCTAACAAATAAATAAATAAAACATTTGTACCCAGGTTTCCTCACCTGTTAGCAAGTTAAAAATAACCCGACTGTCACAAACTTTGCATGTTTTCAAAAGTTCCCGGACACATTTTATGCGTTGTTTCTTTTGCTCCTCAGTGAACAAATGAGGTACCCAGCTAGAGCGAACCTTTCTCCGGTCCAAACGTTTTTTTCAGAATTGTTTGCACACTGCCTTCTGATATGCCAGTACAACTGGCTATATTATATATCTTTCACCGGCAATCACGCATCCTGTTCGACCACAGCTTTTACAGCAGCGATGTTTGTCTTAGTAACATAGATTTTAGACCTAACAGAACGGGTATCATCTCCGACTGATAATTTCCTAGCTTTTAAAGCTTTTTTAACCTACCTAAACATTTAGAGCATTTAAAATGGCCTGAGGTCCATATATATGGCACACAATTCATCAATCTATAGTATATCAAGCCTATAGCTACGAATTTAAGTCTTTTCGTCCATTTTACAATGTGACAAGTAAATTGGCCAGTGCATATGACTGCATGTATAACTCGGTAATTTGAAAAGCAATTTGCACGAAATAAACGGATATCGTAACATTCAAGTGCAATGGAGAGTTTTAAAAAATACCTGGGATAAAACTGTGGAAGCCCATTAGTGACAGAACTTTTTTGCAGAACCCTCGTGATAAATAATTAAAACATTCCAACGTAATAGTAACTAAACATTTTAAAAGGTAATGAGATACTTTTCTTACTTCTTTGATAGTTTTCCATAGAGAAGGGCGCTTGAATGCAAGCCAGGCTGGACTCTAACCCGGGGTCTCGGAATGCTGTTCCGATGCTCTTCCGATTGGGCTTCCGGGCCACCAACACACTTTCTCAACGTTGTAATATTCAATTCCTATACCGCGACATTCCTAAAAAATAGTATAAACAAAAAATAATGTCAGATAAAAAATACACGTATTTCTAGACTCTTATGCGAGAGATGTATATAACGGGATCATCTTTGTCACGTGACAATACTATAGAAATTTTAGTACTACTCCATAGTAATTAAAATATTATCGAGAATAACAGAATTTTCGTAGATCTAATGTCTTCAGTTAAGAAATAATTTATAGCAAATGCGTGTTTTAACACTATTTATGCACGATGGGCGCAGCCCGAGTGAAATTATTTGTACGACATATTACCGAGTGTATAAATAGTGTTAAAACACGATTTAGCTATTTCGTTTCTAATATGCCCTTTATCTAAAACAGTAGATAAAATATAATAGCGTTTTTTCTTTATCGCTACAAAAACATTGACGTCACCGCACGTTAACTGGACGTCATTCTAGCGTAAGCGTGTTTTAACAAAGACAAGGATATTAGAATATATGAATGAATGTGTACCTTTCAATGCCTAATAGCAGCAATTCTAGTATGTTCGTGATATATGCACTGAAGATGAATGAAAATTAGGCCTATAAGCATAGATATATAAGAATTTCCGGCGTTAAATTTACCTATACCTTCTAATAATACTAGATCTAGCACATTTTTAAAGCTGTCGCATCTTTAGGTTCTAAAATTAATGTCTCTTCCTAGTTACGGATCTATATGATCGATAATTCCATATGAAAATGCATGCTTCCTAATTATTTTCGTACAAAATTTTATTTAAGATATTCCTGCCGTCATGATTCTGACCAAAATTGACTCGCTGTGTACGGAAGTCAAGGCTGACATCAACAAGACCTTCCGGAGTATTGCAGTGCACAAAGCTGTGACAATGGCAAGAGATATATTCGGCATTTCCGAAGGAAATATCCACCCAGTCAAGAATTATGAACAGGATATCGAAATCAATAAGGGAACCAGCATTTTTATATTGCTGGCACTAAGGCAGATCTTACAGTATGCATCTGATCAAATAGAAGCCGTCATGGAAGATGAAAAAAAAGGTTGTATTATGTTCTAAACATATGACTGATGGAATTTAGACAATATTCACTATAAGCGAAGGACTGCTTATCATATTTCTTCTATTGTTCGTGTTTACGTTTACAGTTTCATATAATATCCATATTTTTAAAACATAGTTTAACAAAATGTCTTTTTTTCCTCAACTATTTCAGAATCATGTACTTGCAAATGTTTTTGTAAGCAATTTTAGAAAGAAACTAATTAAACTTTTTATTAAAACATGTTAAACACTTGCACAAGAATACTATATGAATAAGGGTTTTCGCTATTACTGCTGCTGCACTACATGTAGATAATTCGTTTTAGAAATGTACAGGAAGAAGTGAATTTAAATCTGCGAAAGATTTTAGGTTTAAGATAACTTTGAGACTGGAAAGTGATCGGGTTGTTTTGCGTTGAAATATACCCGTACTTGTACATTTTGCGTTTAAACTGACTTAAAGTATTATCTTAAAAAAATCAAGAAAACAATTCAAAATCCACTGAGCGTAGTTGGGTACGTCATAGTCTTTCCTCATTTTTTTATCGTGTAAAATGGTCTATGGATTATGCATAGCAATGTTCCAACTACTTTTTTTTTACTACAAGCGGATGACATGTCGAACTGTTTTCTGAAATTGAAATGACGGATTCTTGAAAGGAAAGCCGATTGTTAATGCTAAAAATGTTAAGTAATGATTTTCGAAAAAGGGAGCAGAGTGAATATCATAAGATGGCATTGAAATTGAAATTCCAAAATTTATATATTAAAACGATATCTTGGACTACAGGGGGTTCATTTTCTGAAACATTTGGCCCACTGTCAGAAGAAGCATTAACGGCAACAAACAGGCTTTAAATCTATCTAAAGAAATTTACTGAGCTCCCAGTTAAGCGCACACTAGAGTTTTTGATAACGTGTTTATATCTGTCGTAAATTACGGGGATAAACAATTTTGGAAAAGTAGAATTTATCCAAGTACACTTTTGCAAGAATATTTTGGTGTTTCATTACAAAAACAAATTAGCTTAATATATGGTGAATTTGGCAGGATACCACTCAAATATAGTTACAAAGTACTAATTGAAAATACTTAAAATTGACACTATAATTTTTTTTATTATTATTTTAATTGGGTTTTACGGAGCACCAACACAGTATAGGTTATATGGCGCCAAACAGGACTACAGATTTTGGTTTCACATCTCATTTACATCGAAATAAAAACATGAGGTATGGGATCCAAATTTGCATACCTGCTGGAATCACAGAGTTACAGCAAAACTAAGTGTTAAGACTCTATTAGTCGCCTCTTACGTTCACGCAAGAGTAAGGCAGTGGTTCCCATTTATTTCATACACAGATCGTCCCAGAACCATATGCCGCGACAATATAAAACACAACGAACAAAGATATATTATGCTAGAAAACATTGGGGGAAAAACAACACCAAAATAAAAACAACTTCATATTTTGGGGTTTGATTACTAGTATGTGTGTTTTTTCAAGATTTAGGAAATCTGTAAGTAAGCGAAATTATACAAAAATAAAAGGACACCTTCAGTCAACTGTAATGCAAAGGTGAATAATTTAACATGTGCTTTTGTTGGACTGCTAACTTTCTAATGAACTTAGGATTCAATACATACATAAATATTATTGGACACGTGTTATGTTAAAGCAGAAAAATCAACAGTGACAAAAAATAAACCGTCAATGCATTAAAAAACATAATACGTCTTCGCTAAAACTATTTTGCGGTATAAAATCTTATGCTCGATAAAAATACAACTTGTTAATCCTGTTATTAATTATTTTTCTTCACAAACAGTTGATACAGCATCTCTGTAGTTTTGTATGATTCATTGTAGCGTCACATCAACAATAATATAATGGAATTCAGTTGATCTTTCCAGCTTTTGAAATATGTGTAGTATTAAACATTTGCATCGCCCCATGCATCTCACAGCTAGCATAAAGTATGGTACAAAACTACATATATCATGCATTGTAATATACTTACCATAACTGGCAATTGTATCAATCATTTCAATGTGTACATGTTATTATAAACGCAGAAGTTATTTCGCAGTTATTATCGTAAACAAATAAAGGACGTAAGTACGAAAGTTAAAAAGAAAATCGTAAGGAAGGACATAAGTGCGAATGTTAAGATATTAAACATTAACTTTAATTCTATAGATCCGTCTATATATGATGGTGTCAATTTATAAACTTATGCCTTTATGTAATTGTGTTATGTTTTGATATCATTACATGTTGTAAACTTATTTTAACATTACCCTCTATTTGAATAAACTATCTAACGTAGCTCACATCATACTTTTTCGTTATTATTTTCAATTTACATTGTAGTTGTAGAACAACACGTTTATCAACATTTTAAAACTACAATGTGTGTACACTGTTCTCAATACTGTCTTATATACAGGCGCTAAAATACCTAACGTATCCCCTTTGCAATAGCAACTAGGTAACAATTTGTTAGACACAGCCCGAGACGTGTTAAGGCTAAACTCCAAAGAATTTAGAGTGGGTGCAATTAACACTTATTATGGTAGGTTGTTCCAAGTGGCATTTTTCTGCAGTGAGTTTTTTATTTCGGGTAACCAGTGAATAGAAACGTGAACTGTCCTGTACTCTAAATTAGGTAAACCTAAGGTGCGTAGTCTTCACTGTAAGTTTGTCTTGCATTTACCTCCACCATATTTGTAGACATGCATTTTACATTTTCCAGGCTAATGAATTCCTTTTTATCCCAACACAGAAACACAATGTTATTCGTTCATATGTGCGTGCTTGCGCAACACTTTTGTCCGGAGCATAACTCCAAAACTGTGCAAGGGATTTTGTTAATACTTCAAATTATAACAGATGCCATTGAAAGTGAAGTGTACACAAAATAAAACTGTAACTTGCTAACTTTTTGAAGCAGAACTCTAACACTACGTAAAGATTTTTATATCGAGGCCATTATGAGGAATTGGTGTGTGCAAGAACTATAACTCTGCTTACGTTTAAAATTATACACCTTTATTAAATTTGCTAGTCCGAGGCATAAATCTTAAATTGCTCAAGGGATTTTACTCAAACTGCATACAAATACAAAGATAGTTTACACTGATGAACTGCAGCGAGCAGAGCAAAAGCCATAATTATACCTTGCTTACTTTTTTAATTTTTTGCTCTCGTAGCAATTTTTCAGGATCATAAATCCAAAACTATTGAGGGCATTTTGTTAAGACTTTTATATTGACGTAAACATAATGAAAAAGAGAGCGCTTTGTGCAAGAACGATAACTGTACTTTTCAAACACACTTTTAAAGTATTTAATCTGCTTGAAACTCCGAAAAGAATTTACGAGCATGGTTAAAAACAGATATGGAACAGCAGTGAGTATGGACCATAACTATAGCATAAATGATTGAACACAGTTACTGAAGTTCTTGATAACCTTTTTTCTCTAACTAATCAATTCATTATTTCAAAATTAATCGGTCCTCTTTCTGGCCATTTTACACGTAACATTTACTCCGGCGCAGGTTGGGCATGATATGTTAGTCTTGGGGACCAGACTGGCGAGGTATACTCTTGATTTTAGCTCGATTTTGATGAAAATTTCTAGCTTATTTGAAACACACTTCCGCTTCTTAGATTAAAGAGTACTTTTGACATATGTGAAGTTGAGTTCGTGACCTAAGTGAGCTCGAACGCACCAACTCCGGGTTAAGTAACCGGCACTTTAATTACTAGACCAACGCTCCATGTGACTGTTACCATTGTTACCATAAGCCTTGCGTCTTGATACGTCGGGATCAAGAATATGCTAACGCAAATTCATAATCTTTACTTCCATGTAAAACATTTGTTCTGATTGTCTGTTATCAAAAACTGTTGGAAGGGTAACCATTTTGACCAGATATATCATTATGCTGTGGAACAATGCGTATTTCATTTACCATAATCGGTCACTACATTCTACAACATAATAATCTTACTTCCTTTGTCTTGTAAAACGTAATGCGTATATTATATCATTACCCTTGCGCTCTGGCGTCTTAGCGCGTTTGCAGGGCGCCAAGACGCCAACACGACAATTATACGCGCCAAGGCGACAAAATCCATATTTGTCATTTTGGCGCGTTCACTTGGCGTCCCCGCCAACGCGCCAACTCGCCAAGACGACAAATGAACGCGCCAAAACGACAAATATGGATTTTGTCGTCTTGGCGCGTATAACTGTCGTGTTGGCGTCTTGGCGCCCTGCAAACGCGCTAAGACGCCAGAACGCCAACTTCCCTTGTTTGTCGTCTTGGCGCGTATAATTGTCGTCCTGGCGTTCTGGCGCCCTGCAAACGCGCCAACACGCCAGAACGAGATGGCAGAAATCAGCCACCGTACTTAACAGATATGGAAAAATATAGAAAGTTAATTTATCCGGATAATTAGTTTTCGCCCTTTTAACCCAAGCCTTCCCGGTTATTGTAGCAGTGGCTGGCGCAGCCTCAGGACTCATCAGGAGGTAGTTGTACCTAAGTCGATCTTACTTAGAAATTCAGTGATGATAGTCCCTGCTCGGGGATACCAAGTCAAGTACATCAGCTGTTGCAGATGGTAGGCTGTTCCATGCGGTGATGATTTCTGGGAAAAAGAATTCCGGTAGTATGAAGTAGATGTTGATGGTTGGAGGAGTTTTCTGTTGTCTGTTGATCCTGTACGGTTTGACGCTGAAGTAAGGTATCTTTCAGCATATGTATCGGTTGACTGAAATATCTGCCAGGTTGTTGGTAATTTTGAATAGCATGGTTGACAGCGCCTTAGATACTTGGTTCGCCAGCATAATCCATTGCAGGTGGTCCTGTATAGAGGCAACACTACTGCTGCTAAGGGCAAATCATTTTGATGAATACAAGTGAGAGTATCTGGCCGAGGACACATCGCTGGGGACGTCTCATAACTACTTTTCTTTAAAATATAACTCAAGTCAATAATTAACTTTTTATTTATAATTTAAGTCATTAAATACATTTACAGACTTACATTCATATAACCAATAATGCATTAAAAGACAATAAATACAAGACCAATATATGCTCTTAACTACGAATTTTGTTTTTCTACTTAACTGAGAAATCAAACAGATTGAGATTTTGAAGGATTTAAGGGGAAATGGGACAAGTGTGTGGGATTTTTATATAGGCAAAGAAGGAAAATTTTAACTAGCAGAGAGAATTTTCTTAAACTTTGCATGATCATAGAGCATCATATTAGAAACAAATATATGCAAAAAAAACACTGGGGGTCCCGGTGCTACTTTTTGAGTTATCTCATGGCTCATTGTCACAGGAGCAAATTTTTTTCAAAATGGCTTTTTGTCATTTTTTTTCCCTAAGAAAATATTATAACTGTAGTAAATTTAAGTGCATATGGCTCATGGACCCATACTGTATCCTAGGTACATTACTACCACCTGTGATGCAATCATCTTATGAAGTATGACAGGCACAAGCAACCTCCAGATATATAAATTTCATCCCCAAAACAACTATGTCCTTGACTTTTGAGCTACTGACCCCAACACAGCCAAAGATTAATAGAAGTCATATATATAAAACAGACAATCATCCTATAAAGCTGAACAATATCAGACCCCATCATTCTCTAGTTTTTGAACTGAAACAGTTTTTAGTCTTAAGGTCACTGCTAACTTGACCATTGACCTACTTAGTCTAAAAACACAGATCTAATCTACTGACTACAGGTAATCATCCTATTAAGATTGAAATATCTATCAGATGAAGTTACATGACCCCTGACCATTAGTACTCTCCCAGCGATCTTGACCCTTGATCTTCTAACTGGCAGTCATACTATAATATCAAAGCATTCTTAAATTATTGATCAAAAACACTTACTGTTTTCAGTCTCAAGATCACAATGAACTTGACCTTTCACCTAATAACCCCAAAAATAACAAGTCGTCTGATCACAGGCAATCACCCCATGAACATTGACCACAACAGACCCGAGCCTTATCCAGTTATTGAGAGGAAACTTTTTTTCAATTTAAAAGTCAATGTAACATCTGGTAACTGTAAGTTATTAAGCACAAACTATTTTCAGTGTGAAGGGCACTATGACCTTGACACGGACCTTTTGGCCATCAAATTCATAGGGGTCATCAACTGCCAATTGGCAATCTTCCTATTTGACCTCTGCAGGCCCAAACATTCTGAGCCTGTCTTCAGTCTGAATGTCACTGTGAACTTGACCTTTGATATACTAGCCCTAAAATCATTAGAATTACTTATACTGACCATAGACAGTCATACTAAAAAGTTTTACTACTGTAGCTCAAAGCCTTCTGCAGTTATTGAACAGAAACCCTCTTTAGTCTGTAGGCGACACTGTAACACTTGCCCATTCACATACTGACCAGCAACACAACTAAGGCCATCTACTGACAACAGACAACTATCTCATGAACTTTGATCACTGTAGGTTATAAAGTTCTCTCCAGTTATTAGAAACCAACTGACTTGAAAATAAATCGACATGAGAAAAACAATATCCCTCTTACTGGAAGTGGAGCAGGGGCATAAAAACTGCTTTTTTATGTTGAACGATTATATTTATGTCTAAGATACAAAAATATACATGTATATCAATACAGCAATAAGAATATACTGGCAGGACAAAACTTGAACGCATACTAATATATGATATCATAAACCTTTACCCTGCTTGCGGCAAGCGATTTTACCTTTGGGATCAGTGCATACGAAGATGAACATGCACATCTACATACGCTCATCTTGTTCTGCACTGTTTGCTATTCAGTCAGTCAATTTGCAGTGAACACCACTTTGAATAATAAATGGCACTGCCCAAATTGAATGAAAGACAAGTCTATTATAGAAGTTTGGAAGGCTACAGGTTAAATACATGGCATACAATACTAATAATACAATAGCAGATTAAGGCATGCCATAAACCTTTATTCAAGCATTGCCTGTGTCACTGCTGCATCCACTCATAAGGCACCAGTACTTAAAAACTTCTCATAAACTAGTATTAAAAAATTTGAGAGTGAAAATTTAAATGAGAAAGATTTTCCTTAGAAAAAAAATCATTTTGGCTGATAGTAATACACTATGATACATGTATATCAGCAGTTCTTAGCAAAACTCTTTCTTCTGGACCTATTAGTCATTATATTCAAACCAACCATCCTTATGGACATTTTGGTTCTAAAACAATACTTAAAAGTAGGCCAGTGTTTCACCTATTTCATGTCATTTTAACTTACAAATACAATACCCATTAATATGTAATTCCATTTTAAAATTTAGTCAAAAAATAATCTTACATACACGAATAAAAATATATAATGCATATAAATGGCATTACATGAGGGGTCAGATAAGTTTGTAGACTTCTGCTGTCATTTGTTGTTTTTCAACACTTATCTCAAAATACATTAAAAATTATTATAATTTTATATCTGTGTTTCTTTATATATTTTTTTCATTTAAGACAGTTGATAAATGCCACCATGATGCAGCCTTTTTAGAGCTGCATAGAGTATGCCAAATTCCTTAATACTAGAGTTGCTTTTGAGAAAAGCGCATGTCTCCCACAACTGCCTAATCATCTAAATAGCAAGTCAGTCTTTATATACTGTTTACTCACTACAAATATACCTCTGAAGAGTAAGAAGGCCGATTTTGGGTAATTCAAGGGCCATAATTCTGGAGTGCCTCAGGCGATTTGGCTTAGAGCGCGGACGAGAGTAAAAAGGCCGATTTTTGGTAATTCAATGGCCATAATTCCAAAGTGCCTGGGCCGATTTGGCTAGTTACCGAACTTGGCCAAGGACTTATGGTCAAACACATTTTGTTCAAGTTTGGTGATGATTGGATGAGAAATGTTCGACTTAGAGCACGGACAAGAGTAAAAAGGCCGACTTTCGGTAATTCAAGGGCCATAACTCCGAAGTGCCTGGACCGATTTGGTTCATTATCGAACTTGCCCTACTAGAGCGCATGCACATTCATCAAGCCAAAAGGACTCCTATACTACTCAGATTGCATGCACATTCCTGGAGCCAAAAGGACTCCTATACTACTCATGAGTAGTATAGGGGTCCTTTTCACTCCAGGAATGCGCCTAAAATCCGAGTGTTTTTCGGTAATTCAAGAGCCATAATTCCGAAGTGCCTGGGCCGATTTGGCTAGTTATCGAACTTGGCCGAGGACTTATTGGCACACACATTTTGTTCAACTTTGGTGAAGATCGGATGAGAAATGTTCGACTTAGAGTGCGGACAAGCTTTGTGACAGACAGACAGACAGACAGACACACACACACATAGACAGGAGTAAATCAATATGTCTCCCACACCACTGTGTGGTGGGAGACATAATTACTAGATCTACAACAAAGTACGTAGAAAAGCTTAGTCAATTTTTTGCTGCCATTTTGCACAAAACAAGAGGGCCATGAAGGCCCTGTATCGCTCACCTGGCCTATTGACCTAAAGGTCATCAAGATTAACATTCTGACCAAGTTTCATTTAGATATAGTCATAAATGTGGCCTCTAAAGAGTTAAATAGCTTTTCCTTCGATTTGACCCAGTGACCTAGCTTTTGACCAGACATGACCCAGATTCGAACTTGACCTAAAAATCACCAAGATTAACATTCTAAGTTTCGTGAACATACAGTCATAAATGTGGCCTCTAGAGTGTTAACAAGCTTTTCCTTTGATTTGACCCAGTAACCTAGTTTTTGATTCCACCTGACCCAGATTTGAACTTGACTTACAGATTAAGATTAACATTCTGACCAAGTTTCATTAAGATATGGCCATGAATGAGGCCTCTACAGTGTAAACTAGCTTTTCCTTTGATTTGACCTGGTGACCTAGTTTTTGATCCTACATGACCCAGATTCAAACTGGACCTTGAGATCAACAAGATTAACATTCGGACCAAGTTTCATGAAGATACATTCATAAATCTGGCCTTTACAGTGTTAACAAGCTTTTCCTTTGATTTGACCTGGTGACCTTGTTTTTTACCCAAGGATGACCCAATATCAAACTTGTCCAAGACTTTATTGAGGGTAACATTCTGACCAAGTTTCATTAAGTTTCATTAAGATTGGGCCCAAATCGTGACCTCTAGAGTGTTAACAAGCTTTTCCTTTGATTTGACCTGGTGACCTGGTTTTTGACCCCAGATGACCTAATATCAAATTCGTCCAAGATTTTATTGAAGGTAACATTCTGACCAAGTTTCATTAAGATTGGGCCAAAAAACCAATCTTAAATTTTAAAAAGAAAGTCTTTGAACTTGGCAGACACTTCTCATATTTTTCGTTCTTCAAAAACTAAAGAAATACAGTCAAACCTGTCTTAAGTAGACAGTCAAGGGATCCGGCTGCAGCAGCAGTGGCTGCTTAAGTCAAATTAATATTTGAACAAAAACGTCTGTGAAGTCAATACGGGAAATAAGTTGACTGTCTGCTTAAGGCAAGTGACTGCTTAATGCAGGTTATACTATACTCTTAAAAGTTATGTTGCATAGAGTAAGAAACCACATAATGTTGACAATGTTTTTTACAAACTTGCAAGTCGGGGTGCCTATATAGAGTCACTGATACACTTAGTGAGATGCAGTAGGAACATAAACTTCTAATCTGGTCCTTGTTTGTGAGTCACAGTCAGGCGGGTTAGTGACTTTGAACTTTGACCTCACCGCATGGCCATAAATGTCCTCAATTAAAAGTTCAACAAGTTCTGTTGGGGAAGTATCAAATTTACATGTTCTAGCTTCAGAATTTACTTCCTGTTTGTAAATCAGTTTGTCTATGTAAACTATATACTGAAACTGTGGAACACTTCCTGCAGATATTTCCCAACTAACTTCTTCTGAAGTAACTGATGACAGGTATACACAGATGGGCAAAACATCTGGTTTTGCAGGCATCTCTCTGGTCAGCATTCCACCATTGACTGCACTAGCTGATTGCATAGTCTGTCCACCTGACTGCAAATAGAATGTATCGTCCAACACTCCGGAATCATAATTGTTTTCAAATAGTTTACATCTCATTTCACTGACCATACTAAATACGGCTTTATTAAACGGCATCCATTTTCCGTTTAGTCCGTGTTTGTAGCCATTTTTGAAGTGTACACGGCGCTCTTGGTCCCCAGTGCCCTCCCAATCCTCGAGAAAACTGCACGACAAAGTTTCAAAGAATGTTGCAGGTACGGGAAATTCTAATGACACAATATGTGTCCATTCCAAGGTCATTTGGTGTTTTACCCAGAATCCATAGCATGTGTTTTCGCCATCGTCCCAACGTCTGATAACGACTGTGTACCAGCTGTCTGATTCCCATCCTAGAGTGAAGTTCCATGTCTTCAAGCCTTCCCCTTCTCCTCCAAATGGTTCACAGATAGTTCCTGGCCCCTGTAAAAACAGAAAGTCATTGAAAAATATCAGTAAATTATTTTATAAACTGTTATATAATTACAAACTATGATTACAAACTAAGGACAAATGTTGTACTACCTCTTTATAGTTCAACTGCTGAAGAAAAAGTCAGGTGCCATTCTATGCTAAACTTATTTCAGTCTGTTGGTATGATTTCTGATAACACCATTTTCAACAGTATTACATTTATATGATGGCAGTTAGTAAACCAAATACCAGTGTTCCTGAACTCTGCACCAATATTGACATCATAACTTACCCTTCACTAAATCAGAGGTGGATGACGATTAATTAAGGCACATAGTCTTCTGTAAACTACAGAGAAAATATTGCCTCACTTGAGGATTCTCTTTAGTTTTCTACTATACCTACTCAGCTAACTTGGTAGACTGACTTATCTATAGTCAGGTAAAAATTCCCACTGTGTATAATCTTTAACATAATAGAGAATTTGAAGCTTTTCTTTTACTTAAAGGTAGTTCTGCACATGTAGAATTCGTTTTCAAAGCAACATGATGTGCTTAGAAAATACAATCAGCAATGTGAAAGGGTCTTGAGTTTGAATTTTAGCAAAGAAATGATTTTGAGCAAAATTCTTAATGGTTGTCAATGAAAATATAAAAATTTGATGACATTTTCATTATATTGTAGCTTCTATAATGTAGATTGTTCTCACACTTGTAAATTAACAAAATTCCTATCATATGGTCAAATACAATTCATCTGCATATGTGCTTTAATATTGTCAGAGCAGAAGTAGTCTATTAGTAGTAACATTGTTTGACTAGGAAACTAGGGGTAATATTTCAAGCCACAATTCCTTCTTAAGGCTCCTAAGAAAAAATTCTTACATATTGGTTAAAAGTCCAGTGCATTGGTGCTTTACACCTGGCACCCTAAAGAACCAGGGAAGCTTTTGGAATTGGCGCATCTTCTGTACCTTCTGAACCATTAAAAATTACTAACAACCTTCTGGAGTACATTCTCATATACCAGAGGTTTACCATGGTTCAATAATTTGTCACAGGATTTCGACAAACCTCTTATGGATGAGAATGTCATGAGACGTCCAAATGGACTACTGGTGGTGATTATAAATAAACTTATATTCACACATGTTTATTTTTCAGATATTTGCACATGACATCTGGAAATTTCCAGCTCATTTTATTACCTTAATTGGAATTATTTCACATGTCTAAATTTCTACTCAAAAAGACACGTGTTTAATCTTTAGAAGTAAAGAAATGTTGCAGGTTTTATCAATTAACACAAGGTCTGCCATGTCCTTAAGGTGAGAAAAAGTTTCAACAACTCAATGGTCTGCCTAAGATCTCAGTACTATATGTTTATGGGTAACTTTACTAGCTTCAAATAAAGTGCAAAGAGTTAATAACAATAGCATGATAATGCCCAAAGGGCAACATTGTGCACCCCTTCATTTGCTGACACTGCCTCAATCACTCAAACTTTTCAGTCAATTCAAAAATGTCCCATACAAGTCAAAGTAGCGGCACTGACAAGATCTGACAAGACCTCTGACCCCTTAGTGTGACCTTTACCTTTGAGACAGGATCTGTGTCTTGTGGCAATATTCTGTTTCATTGAAGGTATTATGGCTGATAAATAAAAGAGATGTTAAATGCATGTGAAAGTTATGGCCGAGACATTAGCTTTTATGTGACATTTTACTCCTCTGTGGCCTTGACCTTTGTGACAGGGACCTGGGGTTTGCTGCCTAACAAAGACAAATATGTCTGCCATATCAAAAAGTACATTGCTCCATGCATGTTTTAAGTTACAACCCAGACAATTCAGAAAATGACCTCTTACCCCCAAATGTGTTGTTGACCTTTGACATGTAGCTAGGAGCTTGAGCGTGGCACTCAGTCTCATTTAGGCGAACATTCATGCCAGATAAAAGAAGACTGCTTCATGCATGTCAATCTTACGGTCTGGGCGAGCTCTAAAATTATTATGACCCCTATGAACTTCCCACAGAGATATGTACATATAAATACTTTCAAATTATTGACTTTGACCACTCTGCTAAGAAAGTCCCAAGGTTAACCACTCCACTGAGAATAATGTCCAGAATAACACCATAACAATTATGTCAATTTATTTAAATGTAATATGCTTAAATATGCATAAATATATAAATAAAATACCATGCTATAAAGATTTATAAAATAGATTTAGAAAATACAGAAGCTATGTCTAACCAACTCTATTCTGCAGACAATGTCATTATTGCACTGGAGTATGGTTTTGTCTCAAGATATTAACCTTTAGCCTGCTGGCTATAAGAGATTTTTGCCTTTGCAACCAGTGCAAACCAAGATCAGCCTGCACATTCGTTCAAAGGAATACCTTCAGTAAGTACTTCAGTAGTTTAAACAAAATAGTTTAAAATTCTCAGATACCTAGAAAGGAATAAAATCACAACCTAAATTTTCATTTCCTGTGAAATACTTTCACACTGAAGTGAGTACATAGATACTTACAACATATATAGGTTTTATTTTCTTATCCGTATCCACAGGATCCCACAGTGAGAAGATGTAATTACGCCCCTTTGGATGGTCCTGTATCCCACAATACCCTCCTCCGTTCATCCCGGCATTCCACTGCAGGCAGCAGTAGTAGGTGTGTTTTGTGAGCCCAAACTTCGGTACATAAACATCCTGTGTGAGAATATCACCAGCCTCTTCATCATTGTACCATAAAGACAGGGATGGGGCATATAAACCTGGCTCCTCTTGGTCCCAGTCCGTCATTTCAGATTGTCCCTCTGTCATTGTTTCCCTAAAATATGACAAAAATTACACATACTGTGAAATTGTTAATATTTGTTGGGACTAAGTTTTGTGGATTTCATGGTTGAATAAATCCATGAAATTAAAATCCAATGAATATGTACACTTCCCATTAATTTCATATCCACAAATTTATATCCTCAAAAAAATCAGCCATATGTTTTAGTCAAAACCACAGAATTGTGTGCTTACAAAATTAAATGTAAAACAGTATAAGGACTTCAAAGGAATCAAATAAAAAGTAACTGTCAGAAAACAATCTTTTTAGTTTCAAAAATTCATATTTCTGATTTTTTTCATTTTTTATCAAGTTTGTACCATATTTGTTTCTTCTGAACATGCAGTAATGTAAACTGCTGCCTGTTTTCAATGAGGGAAGTTTTAATTTCAATGGTTTTTACTAAGGCTGTCCCAATGACCTTAAAACTTGTAAATTTTTCAGCAGTTTTAAAAGTCCTGTAAGGCTTTTAAAATTTTAGGTTAAAGAAAAAGATAGAGAGTATGCATAATGACATGGTAAGAAAAGCACTACTTTCAGTATGGCACAGTGTCTTATAAGATCGATGCCATAAAGGGCGGTAACTAAAAACAACAGATTCAATGATACTTTTTACTAACTGAATGAAATATTCAAGCCACCTTTGATAGATATATGAGAAAACAAACATGGAAAGTAAGATTTAGCAAAAGAAGGTATTTCATGTCTCTTACAAAAAAAGAGGTTGCCACTTTATAACAAATTAAGTCATTACGAGCTTTTAAGCATAGAAACATCCCTTGGAAATGTGCGGTTCAAAACAGCTAAAAGAATAAGAGCTGTTCATAAGAAAGTATGCTAATTAACCAATTCAACACTTCCTAACTGAAACTCTTTTTATTACACTTTAAAGATATCCACTACCTATCTTTCACTGAAATATTTCATCATTAGATATTTACTTCAAATGCTGAAAATCCTAAATCATGAAACTGTATTTAATTTTTCTAAATACATGTACACAAATTATTTGTGAATGTAGAGCTGCATGTAAAACTACATTCATGATTTAAATGTTATGCATTAACAGTTTATAATATTGCTAAAAAAACCTGTATTTTTTAGAAGTAGTACGCATTTATACTGTGTTTAGCTGTAGATGTAGTACTACAATGTAATGTAAAGTACTATCCTATAGGACTGGTAGTAAACATTGAGATATCTCTTTAATGTCATGAATAAAATTTTTATTCTGGTAATGACAGAAACTTGCATGCAAAACTTCAACCAATGTTTCTTATCAAATACGTGCAATGATTTAAACTGATTTCAATAAAGAGCTATCTAACTTGATGTGTCAGTATAACTGATGAGGAAAATGCATTGTGTAATGTTTCAATCTGATAGATATATTTATTACTGAGATACAGCTTGACAGTTAATTGCACCCAAAACATGAACTGAAATGATAATCTACTGGGCAGCACAAACTACTGGACAACACAATCTACTGGACTACAAAACTACTGGGCAACACAAACTGCTTGACCACATGAACCACTGAACTACAAAAACTACTGGGCAACACAAACTGCTGGAAGTACACACTGCTGGACTACAAAACTACTGGGCAACACAACCTGCTGGACTTCACAAACTACAGGACTATATAACTACTGGACAAGACAAACCACTGAACTACACAAACTACTGGGCTACACAAACTACTGGGCAACACAAACTGCTGGACTACATAAACTACTGGACTACACAAACTACTGGGCAACGCAAACTGCTGGACTACATAAACTACTGGACTACACAAACTACTGGACTACAAAACTACTGGGCAACACAAACTACTGGACTACATAAACTACTGGACTACAAAACTACTGGGCAACACAAACTACTGGACTACATTAACCACTGAACTACACAAACTACTGGGTAACACAAACTGTTGGACTACACATACTGCTGGACTACAAAACTGCAGGGCAACACAAACTGCTGGACTACACAAACTACTGGACTATATAACTACTGGACAACACAAACCACTGAACTACACAAACTAATGGACTACACAAACTTCTGGGCAACACAAACAGCTGGACTACACAAACTACTGGACTACAAAACTGCTGAACTACACAAACTACTGGCCTACACAAACTACTGGACTACGCAAACTACGGGACAAGACAAACTGCTGAACTACACAAACTACTGGACTACAAAACGTCTGGGCAACACAAACTGCTTGACTACATGAACCACTGAACTATACAAACTACTTGACTAGGCAAACTACTGAACAAGACAAACTGCTGGACTACACAAACTACTGGACTACAAAACTACTGGGCAACACAAACTGCTTGACTACATGAACCACTGAACTACACAAACTACTGGGCAACACAAACTGCTGGACTACACACACTGCTGGACTACAAAACTACTGGGCAACACAAACTGCTGGACTACATAGCTACTGGACAAGACAAACCACTGAGCTACACAAACAACTGGACTACACAAACTACTGTGCAACACAAACTGCTGGACTACATAAACTACTGGACTACAAAACTACTGGGCAACACAAACTACTGGACTACATTAACCACTGAACTACACAAACTACTGAACTACACAAACTATTGGGTAACACAAACTGCTGGACTACACATACTGCTGGACTACAAAACTGCTGGGCAACACAAATTGATGGACTACACAAACTACTGGACAAGACAAACCACTGAAGTACACAAACTACTGGACTACACAAACTTCTGGGCAACACAAACAGCTGGACTACACAAACTACTGGACTACAAAACTGCTGAACTACACAAACTACTGGACTACACAAACTACTGGACTACAAAACTGCTGAACTACACAAACTACTGGACTACACAAACTACTGGACTACGCAAACTACATGACAAAACAAACTGCTGAACTACACGAACTAGTGGACTACAAAACGACTGGGCAACACAAACTGCTTGACTACATGAACCACTGAACTATACAAACTACTTGACTTGGCAAACCACTGGACAAGACAAACTGCTGGACTACACAAACTACTGGACTACAAAATGACTGGGCTACACAAACTGCTTGACTACATGAACCACTAAACTACACAAACTACTGGGCAACACAAACTGCTGGACTACACACACTGCTGGACTACAAAACTACTGGGCAACACAAACTGCTGGACTACATAGCTACTGGACAAAACAAACCACTGAGCTACACAAACAACTGGACTACACAAACTACTGGGCAATACAAACTACTGGACTACAAAACTACTGGGCAAGACAAACTACTGTACTACATGAACTACTGAACTACACAAACTACTGAACTACACAAACTACTGGACAAGACAAACTGCTAGACTACACAAACTTCTGGACTACAACACTACTGGGCAACACAAACTGCTGGACTACATGAACCACTGAAATACACAAACTACTGTACTACACAAACTACTGGACAAGACAAACTGCTGAAATACACACACTGCTGAACTACAAAACTACTGGGCAACACACACTGCTGGACTACATGAACCACTGAGTTACACAAACTACTGGACAACAAAAACTACTGAACTACACAAACTACTGGACTACAAGAACTACTAGATTACATGAACTACTTAAGTACACAAACTACTGGACTACATAAACTATACACAAACGACTGAACTACATAAACTACTAGACTACATGAACCACTGAACTACAAACTACTGGAATACACAAACTACTGGACAAGACAAACTGCTGAACTACACACACTACTGGACTACGTAAACTACTAGACAAGACAAACTGCTGGAACCACACAAACTACTGGGCTACACAATCTACTGGACAACACAAACAACTGGAATACACAAACTACTGTGCTATAAAAACTATTGGGCAACACAAACTGCTGGAATACTCAAACTAGTGGACAACAAAACTAGCGGGCAACACAAACTACTGGACTACAATACTACTAGGCAACACAAACTGCTGGACTACATGAACCACTGAACAACGCAAACTACTGGACAACATAAACTGCTGAAATACACAAACTTCTGGACTACACAAACTACTGGGCATCCCAAGCTACTGTACTACACAAACTGCTAAACTACATGAACCACTGAACTACACAATCTACTGGACTACACAAACTGCTGAACTACACAAACTTCTTGACTACACAAACTACTTTACACACAAACTGCTGAAATACATAACTTCTGGACTACACAAACTACTGGGCAACACAAGCTACTGTACTACACAAACTGCTAAACTACATGAACCACTGAACTACACAAATTACTGGATTATAAAACTGCTGGACAACACAAATACTGGACAACACAAACTGCTGGAATACATGAATCACTGAACTACACAAACTACTGGACAACACAAACTGCTGGACTATATGAACTACTGAACTACATAAACTACTGGAGTACATGAACTACTAGACTACACAAGCTACTGGACTACACTTACTAATGGTCTACACAAACTACTTGACAACACAAACTACTGGACTACATGAACTACTAGACTACACAAGCTACTGGACTACACAAAGTTATGGATTACAAAAACTTCACTTCAACCCAAGTTGGTGGCATGTATACATTTTATTCACTAAAACTAGGACTGTACAGAGACTGGAAATGAAGGTGCCAGTGTCTAGTTTTAACCTGAAATAACTTTTTAGCTATTTATGCCAATTAAGGTGCTTGTAATACTGAAACATCTAGACGGAAACTTGTTTCAGTTTTAAGTCACACTAGACAATATGTAGGTGATACAGCCAATTCCAAGCTTTAAATGGCACAGAAAGACTCAAGGTGCACTATCACACTTTATTCCTGGCACAGAAACGCCAACCATCATTAAACGACATCAACGTCAAAGCTTTTTTACATAAGTGTACATTGTACTAGTATTATCAATTTTATGTAATAGCTTTATTTTACTCCTGCAACATCAAACATGTTATAAATGATGTTAAAATGATGTTAAAATGATCAGTATAGTCAGTATAAACATTCAATAAACACAAAAAAGTCATAATCACTTTTCTCCTTGATGATGAATAAATATGACAAATGTGATACAGGAATTATACACTTATTATGTTGTACCAAATAATATGGCTTTTAGCCACAAGTTGTGGATTCAAACATGCACAACTATCTTAAGATCCCTAGATAATGTACTCAATAATGTATTCATACTTGATAAAATCAGAAAAATTAATAATATTTTAAAAATCATTATTCTATTTAATTAAATTTAACACACTGTCATAAAAAGTCAACAAGTAGATTAAACAGATACTAGTACAGATAATGTTCAATGCATATACATGTCTTCTGGCAACAAGTATTGGAGATTTTTTTAACCTTTAGCCTGCTAAATTTCTAAAATGGACTGGTCCATCTTTCAATTTGGACAGTACCATTAATTATTTGAAGGGGTGTTTACTGAAAATTTACTGACTGAATAGCGAACAGTGAAGACCATGATCGTGCAGGCTGATCTTGGTCTGCACTGGTCGCAAAGGCAGAATCACTTAACGCCAGCAGGCTAAAGGTTAACTAAGGTTAGCTTCACTTAAGCATTATGACATTTACAATGTAATTACAGAGTTAGATACTAATTTGAAAATACTAAATCTTATTAAATTTTGTAGATACAGGTACCTCTCTTTAAAATGAAAGAATTAAAAAAGCCGAGTATTTCTTTGGATTTTAATATAAGCTTTAGTTTTACATTCAGTTTGTATCGATAGATTTTGGGACACTGGGTTAATCTGAACTAAAATGGCACCAAGATCAGCAAATTTTAACAGACTGAGGTAAAAACAATTCTATAAACTGACATCCATAATCACTTTTTACATAATAACTGTCAATGAAATAATTCAACAAATTATCATATATATTCAAATTGTTCTTTAGGTAAAGCATATTTATCAAATTACTACTTATGCTAAAATCTGTATGCTAGCTGGGCAACTAGGATAGAAAATCAGATTTTACAAATACGACCAGTGAAAATTTAGCATGCATTAAGGGTTCAGTGAACACAATGACCAAGAACAAATTCATTACTTGATTAAAATCAGTCTGACCACCTTTAAAACCAAAGGCAGATCTTGGGTTAGAGACCAATATAGCAGTCAGGAATATAGTAATCACTTACAAAATTTGAGACACAGGCAGGAATGATCTTTAAGTGTTATCCATCATGCTATTTATACACTTTTTCACACAGTTTTTCTAAAAATAATATGTGGCCCAGCCCTGCCTTGGTGGGCCTACATCCAATTTCAGTTCTAGATAAAAAGCACTGAAAGCCCTTAAATGAATATAGATTCACTCTTACTAGGAGATGTTTGCTTTGTTTTTTAATGAAACAGATTCTTAGAATAACTGTTTGACTTTTCTAACAGAAACAAAATACTTAATATTCTCATATTATTGTCATTTATCATGTGACAATGTGTGATATCATAATGAAAGATTGTCTGATAAAAATTTATCTATCTGAAATCAAATGTTTCTTAGTTAGTGTGTGGTATCAAACCAAAAACACTGAAAAGAAGTTCTAAAACAAGTTTATGTACCCAGGTAAGAAAAGTTAACAAAATCATGAAATAGTATACATAATTCAACAAATAAAAAATTATATAATTATGTGTCTATAAACGATGTAATATTGTCAGAATAATTTTTTTATCATAATAAAGTTGTAAAAACGTTTCATTTTCCTGTAATTAAGGAAAAGATATAATAAACTGCTCCAACAGGAGGTTGCTCCAGGCAATGGCCAGAAATAATTCATATTTTTTAACAAGAGGGTCATGATGACCCTGAATCGCTCACCTGAGTAATATGACCCACATGTTTAAAATGGCAAACTGATGCTAAGATATTAGAAAGTTGGTCAGTAGGTCACATTCATAGTCACTGAAAGTCAGTTTTAAGATCGGTGTGCAAAACTGTACATGTCATCCAAATTTCAAGGCTGTATCTTAAAAAAAAAAGGTAGGTCAGTAGGTCAAGGTCACAATCAAGTGACCCCTAATAGCTTGGGGTCATCGGGTTATTATAATTAAACAGTCTAGGATATATGATCTGATAATTTTTAATGTATTTATTCCTATATATAACTCATATAACAAGTGACCCCCAGGGTGGGGCCTCTTTTCACCCCAGGGGCATAATTTGAACATTCTTGTTAGAGATCCACTAGGCAATGCTACATACCAAATATCAAAGGCCTAGGCCTTGAACTTTCGGACAAGATTTTTTCCCCCTATATAAGTCAGAGTATGTTAAATTTGGGACCCCCAGGGCAGGGCCTCTTTTCACCCCAGGGGCATAATTTGAACAATTTTGGTAGAGGACCACAAGGCAATGCAACATACCAAATATCAAAAGCCTAGGCCTTGCAGTTTAAGGCAAGAAGATTTTTAAAGTTTTTTCCTATATAAGTCTATGTAAAATTTTAACACTCCCCAGGGCTGGGCCTTTTTTCATCCCAGGGGCATAATTTTTATAATTTTAGTAGAGGACCATAAGGTAATGCTACAAACCAAATATCAAAGGCCTAGGTCTTGTGGTTTTAGACAAGAAGATTTTTAAAGTTTTTTCCTATACAAGTCTATGATGTAAAACTTGTGACCCCTGGGGAGGGGCCTCTTTTCACCCCAGGGGCATAATTTGAACAATCTTCATAGAGGACCATAAGATGACGTCACATGCCAAATATCAAGGCTCTACGCCTTGCGGTTTTGGACAAGAAGATTTTTAAAGTTTTTCCTTTCGGTTGCCATGGCAACCAGAGTTCTGCATGGAATTCAATTCTTTGAACAATTTTGAAAGGGGGCCACCGAAGGATCATTCCTGTGAAGTTTGGTGTAATTCTGCTCAGAGGTTTTCAAGAAGATTTTTTTAGAAATTGTTGACGGACGCACAACCCACGACGGACGACGGACATTGAGCGGTCACAAAAGTTCACCATGAGCCTTTGGCTCAGGTGAGTTAAAAATATGACCTTGTCCTTCACACTCAATAAACCAATTTTTCGCAAGATACACAAAAAGTTTTAATTAAAAAAATTAGCCAATGAACGAAGTGTTAAATTTCAAACACTCTAGCCTACGAATTCTGAAAATTTTAGTTCTTACAGACCATCAGATCAGCTGTTATATAAAAGCAAACACAAAAATTTCTGGCAGCCAAAAGTAACTGAAACGCACAAACAGACGGAAAACCTCTTACATATCAAAATATTCGCTTCCTTCAAAAGTTTCGCCAGCTGTTGTCGTAGTTACTCTTGATCTACCTCCAGCACTTCTCGGACCTTTCGATGACACAGTCCGATACTTGTAATTACTGGACATATCCATATTGTAATCAGTCAAATAATCATCTTCTTCTTCTTCATCATCATCATCATCATCGTCCCAGTGGACACGTGGATTTCCGTTCTCTTGAGATTCAGCTTCTTCATACATTTCGTGGTCAGTGCTTTCAGAATTTCCCATTGATGTACTAAATCTGCGATTAGACATTGGCCGACTGCTTGAGCACCCCATCGGTCAGATCATTATTGTCAAACTATTTTCCTTTTGACCTTTTTCGAAGTTTCTATTGTTGCTCTGAATTATATACTCATCATCATTCCTTAAAGCATCTTTTAACAGAGTTTTCATGTCATAATAAAAAATATTCAGTTTCCATGACAGTTTTAATCCCTTGACAACAAGCTATCGTGAAGACATTTCATACACACTTCACCACAAGACTTAAATCTAAATACCCTAAACTTTATATTCATTTTATTTAAGGCATTGTTATTTTTTTAACACCAACTGATACTTTAAATCCAAACTGATTAATAGTTGACTACTACATAATAAGGTACTACTATCATACCAAATTAAAACAATGGGTGATAGATGTTTAAACTGTTCGCAACAAAAGACTTGAATGCCATAGTGATCAAAATGATAACACCTACATATAGTATATTT